>NC_092647.1:56947518-57135018 GCF_039555335.1 Amphiura filiformis | reverse complement strand
AAACCCCAGATAATGCGCCGTAACCCCAGATAAGCGACGTAGACCCCAGATAAAGCAGTCTAAACCCCAAATAAGGCGCCTTAACCCTAAATAAGGAACATAAACCCCAGAAAAGACATCTAAACCCCACATAAGGTGCCTTAACTCTAGATAAGGGTTGTTAACCCCAGATAAGGGTCGTAAACCTCAGATAAGGCATCTAAACCCAAGATAAGGCGCCCTAACCCCAGATAAGAGACGTAAACTCAGATATGGCAGTTTAAACCCCAGATAAGGCGCCGTCTGGGTTTTACTTCTCTTATATTAGGTTTATGTTCCTTATTTATGTTTAAGGCGCCTTATTTGGGGTTGGGACTGGTTTATCTGAGGTGTACGTCCCTTATCTGGGGTTACGGCGCCTTATCGGGGGTTTAAACTGTCATATCTGAGTTTACGTCTCTTATCTGGGGTTAAGGCGCCTTATCTTGGGTTTAGATGTCTTATCTGAGGTTTACGACCCTTATCTGGGGTTAACGACCCGTATCTAGAGTTTGGGCACCTTATGTGGGGTTTAGATGCCTTATTTTAGGTTTATGTTCCTCACTTAGGGTTAAAGCGCCTTGTTTGGGGGTTGGACTGCTTTATCGGCGGTCTACGTCCCTTATCTGGGGTTACGGCGCATTATCTGGGGTTTAGATGCCTTATCTGGGTTTAGATTGCGATATGCTAAGGTTAAGGCATCTTAGCCACAGGTAAGGAGCGTAAACCCAGGATAAGGCCGTCTAAACCACAGGTAAGGCGCCTTATCCCTAGATTAGGGATGTAAACCCAAGATAAGGCAGTTTAAACCCCATATAAGGGACATGAACCCCAGATAAGGCGGAAATGACACATTTATGCTTCTGCTTTCATTCAAAAATCACATTTACGCTCTACCAAATGGGGGCCATCTTGGATTTCTGGGCAAAAATTATTTTGTAACGTCAAATTAATGTCAGATTCGGATTTCTTGGGGTCGACTTACCGGAAAAAGTGTCTTTGTACACGATTTTAGGTAATCGGGTTCAAAACTTTTTTTTCAAGATGGCGCCGGCGGCCACCATCTTGGATTTCTGGGTAAATATGAGTTCGTAATGTCAAAGTAATGTCAAATTTGAAATCCTTGTGGTCGACTTATCCAAAAAAGTGTCTTTGTACACGATTTAAGGTCCTCTTGTTCAAAACTAAATTTTTCAAGATGGTGCCGGCCACCATCTTGGATTTCTGGGTGAAAATGATGCCGTAATGTCAAACTAATGTCAGAATCGGAATCCTTGTACTCGACATATCCGAAAAAGTGTCTTTGTGCATGATTATAGGTGCTCTGGTTCAAAACTTAAATTTTCAAAATGGTGGTGGCGGCCATTTTGGATTTTGGCCTCTAGCGAAAAATGCCGGGATTTTCGCGAGGGACATGGTGGCTATTATTTTTCTAATTGGTCCATAGAAGTTGAATCAATCGTCAAACCTTACTAGCCAGAGAGTGGTCACCAAAGTGAACTTTTTCACCTAACTATAGGCTATTATTATAGGACCTATACGTCAAAGTTTAGCTATTTGTGACAGTCACTGCAACTTTGAAGAAATTCCAAACAGAATTTTGAGAATATTAACATTCCCAGTGACATTCTGATATCTACTGATATGATAATCATGCAGAATGGATAAAGAAGCTGTCTGCTGCTGATATCAGTGTGGATGAAGTAGCTATCCACTCACTGATGAATTGGCTATCTGCTGATATCCTTACAATAAAATGCAGGGGAAAATGTTGTGAGATGGAAGTACGAGTATAAGCATATGTATATCCATTGAGAGGTTCCGTCAGTTTTGATACCGTAAAATGGGGTAACTGTGGTCACTTTCAGAGTTTTTTAAACCACTGCTTCCCAACAAAACCAATTATATTTCTAATTAACTGTTATTTAGGACATTAGGGTTCCCCTGAAATCCCCTCTACACCTTGAAGTTAAAGATTTTATATATATTTTTTAAGGGTGCCCTATGGGTTAAAAAAATAGCTTGACCTAAGTTACCCCTCATTTGGGGGTAACTTTGGTCAGAGTATTACATTCCATGAAGAAAAAAAAATTCATAAGAAATGATCTTCGCTGTATATGGGCAAGTTGTTTTTTGTTGTGACATTTGACCCCTTGCAAAATTAATCAAGCACACATATCGAATTAGCCGAGCTGCTTCCTGCAAGTAGGCCTACTCATTTTCTCCCATTTTTTGAAGATGTACCTTTTCAATGATTCTACCTGTTCAGTAATTCTTCCTGTTATAGTGAAGGCTCCCATTTACTCATCTAGCGGGGACCCGCGCGAAGCGCGTGTATCCCGCTAGTTTTCTAAACTTATGATTCAATTTTTTTTGGGCGAGGTGCGGCGTAGCCGCACCCGCCCTATATTTGTCTGACTATTGACCTACTTTTTCACATGTAGTGTTGCAGAAAATATTTGTGGTGGTTATATACCCAAAAACCTACAGTGGTGATAGTTTACGGCGAGCTTTGTAATTATTACTTGATTTTGATATTTAAGTAATACGATAAAGTTATCATAGGCAGTAATGTGTTTGTATTAAAAGAAATAACAAAAATAATTATTTAAGGAATAGAAATACTATTTGGAAATTGCAGCAAGATTTGCAGATGTCTTTATTTGAACAGTACCAGTTCTTAAATTTTGCTAGTTTTCCTAATCTTTGGGCTAAATTAATAGCATCGTAAAGGTCATAATTTTATGCTGACAGCTTCGCTATATTATGACTCAGAATTGATGTGAAGATCCACTAACCAGTTATCTGATTACTAGAAATTAAACCAAATACATGGCTAGTAGATCTTCCATCTGAGACGGGGAAAGACTCAACAGAAACAAACGGAGAGCAAAATATAACTTCACAAATAAACTTTAATTTCTCATCAACAAAGTGATCACAATAATATAATAGATGAGCGAAACATTCTTAGTTCATCCTCCGGCTATGGCTGGCTGACAACTGCCCAGAATAATAGTCCGGGGTAATTGAGGAGAGGACGCCGCGGAGCGATATATATTTAAATTAGCTATGGAAAGCAAATAGCGTCATAACACACGCCCTGCCTTTCTTGAATTGGCGCCTGACAATTCTAATTTAATAATATAACTTTAAAATAGCAATTTGAATTGATCAACCTATGAATTAAAAAATATATATATCTTTCTAACACAAACTTTAACATCAGACATAACATTCATCAAGTAACTGCATGACTAATAATTAACTGCATCTATTAATCTGAAACATTTAACTCCAAAACACGATTTGATAGGGAGAAAATTATTTTTAAAAACAACATCTTTTAAAACTCTGAAGCTCGTACAGCAGACAAGGAAAAAGGGGAAAAGGGAATGACAAACTAACACAATTCTGCAAGACATCGACCAAGACCTTGCACAATCCCCAAACTGGGCATTTACAATGTCAAGTTCCATGTGTTTCAGAAAGTGCGAAGATCTTACTCTACACCTTAAACTACACCTTAAAATTAACCCTAGAGTTCATAATCTTGAATCGCTGAATCCCTGGCCAGTAGATCCACCGCTGTCGACTTGAACCCATTCGCTGCACTGTACTTGACGCTGATCTTGACGTTGAACTTGACACTTGCGTGATGAACTCGACACTCAATTTGTCGGTGTGATTCAGATCATGTTTTCCATAAAATTTTAAACATGACGTAACAAGAATTGCTTTTTGCAATTAGACGATAACTGATGACGGATGTCAATATAAATAACAGCCGAATTAATTTCTTCATATAACTGCAGTTTTCAATGCACCAACATTGTGAAATAAGACGCAGTTCCTCCCGTAGATACAGTACTTGACGAACACGACGAAACAATTCCACACGACGAAATTGCACTTAGACATTCAGATCTGAAGACAAATAGCTGGATAATATTTGATTCAGAATATAACGGGCTTACATGAAAATCGTATGCAAAGTTCCATATGGAAAAGGGTTTTAAAGTTGCGCACCATACTTTGCATAGAATGACGTCATGTATCAGGTCACAGTTAATTAACCCGTATCATATTTTATTTCTGAATCAAATCTTATTCTGGAATCACACAAATATTGTACTGACGAAAATTCACAATCATTTCAGAATCACACATATTGCATACCAACTGGAACAAAATTCTTCTGTGTCAAGTTCAAATCCAAATGCACCTATTGTTCAGATGATTGACCACGAAAATGACCGAAGAACTCCATAATCCATTCAGCACGACTCGAATTCTCTGAAATATAAACTCAAGCAAAATACACAGTATAAGTATAACACATACATACTATCTAATTTAGCATATTTCTTAATTCCATAATCATAAGAATACCGTATGCCATATATAATATAACATGAAATACAGTATTTCATCATAACATAACACACGCTGCCTTTCTTAAATTCTTCACAAATTTTGAAAAATTAACACAGCCAAAATTCCATAAACACGCAATTTTCAATTCAAAAATTCATAATTGAAATTACAATCTGCTTTATTCTTCACATAATTTGGAAAATGAATACATCCAAAATTCCATAAACACAGTTTTCAAAAATTCATAAATTACAATCTGCTCTATGCACAACATTAGTATTACAAAATTTAATTGCAACACATTCATCTGCTTTTGCCAGATATCTTCACAGGATTACTTTTCAAAAAGTCCAAAGCAGCTGGGTTTAAATTATCAGCAGGCTCCCAAGTATTTCTGGAACTTGGGAAATCACGCCACTTGATAAGATACTGAAGCTTGTTGTCCCTGTACCTACCACGTAAAATCTTCTCTACTTCATACTCACTACTTGTGGTAACAGGAGTCAAAGGTAGACCCGGTATAAAAGATATGCGCCTATCCAATTCCTGGGATGCCATAAGTGGGGCAAACGAGTCATCTGGACAATCAGCATCTACAACATCTTCTAGAGGATCCCTTTGCACAAAATCTTTGGGCATGACATGATTTTCTGGTCTGGCATATCGATCATAGGCAAATTTCATTCGATTAACATGCACTGGGGCTGACATCAACTTATTGTTTGTCAGATTTCGAACACGGAAATTCACGGGCCCCGTTTGCTCTACGAGTAAGTATGGTCCTGACCAAAATTTCATGAGCTTCTTGGACAAGCCTGGTTGAGTGGCTGGAATATATAACCAAATTGTATCACCCACCTGAAACTGTACATCACTTGCATGTTCATCATAACGGTCTTTCATGCTAGCTTGATTAAGTTCAAGATGTTGCTTAGATATTGCACGGAACACTTCTAATTGAGATACCAAATGATGGATATGTTCTCTCACTGTCTTCTCTGGGTATTCACTCTTAGCCATCAATGTCACATCCAGGGGTAGTCTTGCTTCCCTGCCATATAATAAAAAGAAAGGGCTAAATCCTACAGAATTGTCTGCTGGTGTAGACCTATATGCAAATTGAATGGCTGGAATATACTCATCCCAGTTTGTCTGATACTCATTAGCATAGTGTGACAAGGTATCTAAGATAACAGAGTTAAAACGTTCCTGAATAGCATTACACTGTGGATGATAACTACTTGTATTCAACTTTGATGTACGCATAATTCTACACACTTCAAGCACCAGTTTACTGAGGAAATTTGTACCTCGATCACTAAGCAAATATTGCGGACAACCATGTTGACATATAATATGATCAAAGAATGCTCTAGCTACAGTGGCTGCATCAATAGTCTTAATTGGAACTAAGATAGGCCATCTGGTACAGTGATCTGTAAAACACAATACATACCGATTACCATTGGTTGTAATAGGTAGAGGACCCAAGATATCCACACTTACACGTTCAAATGCACTGGGGACCTTCATGGTCATCATGGGAGCTCTAACTTTGTGTCTATGTGTTTTTCTCTGAGCACAAGATATACACGATCTTACCCAATTGTCAACATCTCTATACATACGTTTCCAGAAATATCTTTGGCGGATTTTGTGATATGTTCTCTGAAAACCAAAATGAGCTGCTAAAACATTATCATGACAGTTGTTAAGTATGATATCAATCATGGTTACAGGTACATAAAATTGCACAGTATTTCTTTCTGGCATGTGACGTTTGGCGGGTGTGTGCCATATATGATACAAAATACCTTCATGGACATAGTATTGATCTGACTGCAATAAAATATCACGTGCTTGTCTTTGATTATCAGGCAATATGTCTTCATCCAAAAATCTTATCATGGGACCAGCAAAAGGATCAGCTAATTGAGCATCTTTGAAATGGTCCACATTAACATCAGTTGGTAAAGAAGGAACTTTTTGAATATCTACATACTTTTTGTCTCCATCCAGTCGTCTATTCCTCTGAAATCTCAGATTTCGAACAGTATTCACTTCTGGATCTGGCTTTGTCTCTGAAGCAGGAGAGTCATTGATGACATCATCAGTCATTGTCTCCAAGCCACATTCTGTCCAGTTTGAATCTGTTGCTGAGGAAGTAGGGGAGTCAACATGATATGAGTTACATGAATTACAAGATTCTGACACTTGAGTTGGTATTCTACTTAGTGCATCTGCATTACCATTCTTACATCCTCTTTTATGGACTACTTCATAAGTATATGATTGTAACTTCAGTACCCATCTTGCGAGGCGACCTGTTGTACGCTTTTGACCAAACAACCATTTCAATGCACAGTGATCAGTCTGAATTATGAACTTTACAGTATGTTGAAGGTATGGGGAATATTTCTTAATCCTTCAACTACAGCCAAAGCTTCAAGTTCAGTAGTTGTATACGTCTTTTCGGAATCATGCAAAGCTCTACCTCCATAACAAATTACCTTCTCTTCACCATCTTGTACCTGTGCTAAAATGAAACCAAGACCTCTTATACTGGCGTCTGTTTGCAACATAAATTGAGTACCATCAAAACGAGGGTAAGCAAGAATTGGAGGTTCTACTAGCTTTTTTTCAGGATTTCAAACGCTTCTGCACACCCTTTTGCCCAAATAAATTGAACATCTTTACGAGTGAGATATGTTAAAGGTGCGGCTATTTTACTGTAATCTCTAATGTACTTCCTGTAATAGCCTACAAAACCTAGAAATGATCTTACTTCCGATACCTTCGTTGGAACTGGATACTCTTGGACTACTTTGGTTTTCTCTGGATCAGTAGCTATCCCATCTTTACTTACAATGTGTCCTAAATAACGTACCTGTTCTTGAGCAAAAGTACACTTTTTAGGCTTGAGCTTCAAATTGGCTTCTCTCAACCTCTGAAACACTTGTCTCAAATGATCTACATGTTCATTAAAAGAATTGGAAAACACTATTACATCATCAAGATATATTAATACAAATTTCCAATTTAAACCTCTGAACACTTCTTGCATAACTCTTTGAAACGTGGCTGGAGAATTTGTACACCCCATTGGCATTACATTAAACTCATACAAACCATCTTGTGTAATGAAAGCACTCTTTTGTTTTGAGCTTTCTTCAAGTCCAATTTGGTAATAACCTGACGCTAAATCTAGTGTGGAAAAATAATT
Source organism: Amphiura filiformis (assembly GCF_039555335.1). NCBI lineage: Eukaryota > Metazoa > Echinodermata > Ophiuroidea > Amphilepidida > Amphiuridae > Amphiura > Amphiura filiformis. The sequence goes on along the minus strand of NC_092647.1, from coordinate 57,127,400 downwards.
TGGTGTTCCTGCGCCTAAGCTATCTAATGCATCATCTATGTGAGGTAGAGGAAAATTATTCTTTTCCACAATTTGGTTACATAATCTCATATCACAACAGAATCTTAGTGTACCATCAGGTTTAGGAATCATTACAACAGGAAAACTCCAACTACTGGTGGATTCTCTGATTAAACCATCTTCTAACATCTGATTGACTTGCTTACGTATTTCAGCTTGCACATGAGGAGGTTGTCTATAAGGACGACATATGATAACCGGATTCTCCACCATTTATTATGACTCAGAATTGATGTGAAGATCCACTAACCAGTTATCTGATTACTAGAAATTAAACCAAATACATGGCTAGTAGATCTTCCATCTGAGACGGGGAAAGACTCAACAGAAACAAACGGAGAGCAAAATATAACTTCACAAATAAACTTTAATTTCTCATCAAAAGTGATCACAATAATATAATAGATGAGCGAAACATTCTTAGTTCATCCTCCGGCTATGGCTGGCTGACAACTGCCCAGAATAATAGTCCGGGGTAATTGAGGAGAGGACGCCGCGGAGCGATATATATTTAAATTAGCTATGGAAAGCAAATAGCGTCATAACAGCTATGTATAGTTTGTATGTGCATTGTGTTCAGTGTGTACATATGCTATTTACTTTTCAAATCTTGTGACAAATTATGCTTGCTGATGCTTGTATAATGTATTATAGACAAATTATTAGAATGCATGTGCAGCCCTATCTGTCCTGCATGTATGTAGCACCAGTAGAAATGGCCCAGGTTGAATAAAATAAATAAACCTTTCAATGAATAATTGGGGAATAATTGAATATTTTATTCCCTGGATTATATTTGTTGGGACAAAATAATGATATAGTTTGACGCTTTGAAATACAGTTATGTTAATCATGATCAAACTTTTCCCCTCATAAGTTGTATCAAAACAATATATTGAGGAAATAGATATGACATATTTTGAAACATTGATATGGAAAGATACCCGGGAAAGATGGCCCAGACCTGTTGTCTCACCAGAGAAGATGAGCAGAAGTCTTCCTGTCTGATGAAAAAAAAAAAAAAAACTCTATGTATGATTACAAAAATGTTTTAAATAACTATTATCTACAAAAATTATAACAAAGTTTTATATAAAATGTTAATATAAAACGTTTTCTGTTATGATGTGAATGGTTAATATAAAATCAGGGAAAATCTGTTCCAACTGACCAGCAGGGAACCAAAGGATGGATCCAAACGGATACAACAGTGTCACACTCGCACTAGCAATGGATAAGATTAAAATCAGGAAAATATGACACAACATGATCCAATGGGGAATAACATAAACGAAACTCTTTTAACTTTGTTTATACGTTTTGTGTTATTCCCCATTGGAAATCGATGTTGTGTAATATTTCCCGTTTTTAATTGTGAAGGGTTACTCATTCTTTCATTTCTCTTGACAATTTTTTCATTTGCTCGCCCTATTCCTTTTAAAGGAATTTTTATTTATTTCAGAGATGAAGTTTTGGCGCAAATTTGAACAACGTCCGGTTTCGAAAATTGAGTGATTTTTTAGAGTTGAATTTGCACCTTTTTTCTTTGCGGCTATTTTTTAGAGCACCTTTTTTCTTTGCGGCAAAATAGCAAAAAAAAGTAGATGGTCACTATACTTTTAGTAGATACCAAGTTTTATATCTGAAGTACGTTTTTTCAGTGACAAAACGCCATCCAAACGTGTATATCTTTATCATAATCCCGTGACCATATGTGCGTATTTTTCTGCTGTGTATTTCAATGTCGCGTTTAACGGTCTCTTATAAGAGGATTTCAAGGTGTGTTACTATTCAAAGCGCTTCTGTACAAAAAAGACATAGAATAAGGGCGAAAGTCTTAATAAATCATTTTATTTCATTCGCAAATGCTTTAAATAACTTTGGTGATTAATTTTAGGTGGACTTTTTTTTGTTTAATTTACCCAAAAATACAAGTCTCTGACGTTAAGAAAAGTATGAAAAAAACACTTTCGTAAGCGTTTTTGCTGCAGATTTATACCAAATCAGAATAACGTATAAAACTTGTATTTTTGCGTAAACTGCTAGGCCTAAGTTTTGAAGAGAGATGAAGAGGGGGGCTACGTTGACTTAATTATGTATATATAGGCCTATATTTAAGATATTCAAAACATGAATACACACATTTTGTACTTTTCACAACTACAAAAAAATAAAATTAGAGAGTATCTTTTTGCATAAAACGTTCAATTTTCTGTCCAACCTCTGCAAAACTCTGCATGTTGATGAACACGTTGAAATTGAGGTCTTTTGGTGATTCTGAGCTTAGATTTTAGAACATTATTTCATCCTAGCGGAATGAAATCTTCAAAGATAACTCGAAATTTCTCTAGTTTACTTTAGTATGTAAACTAGAGCGGTTACCGCACCACAGCTGAACCATGGGCCTTTGGCATTATATTGTGGTATACCACTGTCACCCGGGGGTCATACATTCTTGGGATATCTAGATATGAAAAGGACCCAAAATAGAAATATTGACCCGAGTTTAATGATGAGTGTCTCCCCCGGAAATTATTTTTATTATATTCTTTACTTTTTTTTCTTTTATTTGACTTCACTCGGGGGGTCATATCTTCTTGGTATTTCAAGATATGAGAAGGACCCAAAATATGAATATTGACCCGGGTCTTCGGTGGGAAAATTATTTTCATATTAGGAATGGGCATAAAATGGGTCATCTCTTGTTTTGCTTAGGGCTGAAATCTCAGCATGAAATGACAAAATTTTTGGGTCTGGGGTCCAAGGAAAAAGTGTGTAGCGCCCTCTTATGTCACTAAACCTTATATTTAAGGAAGGAGTGGATTAGAGTGCAAAATCCTTCAAATTAACCCCCTTTCAGAATTTAGTTCTGATTTTGGTGTCTAGATACATGCAAATGAGGTCATAAAGTATTCTGTTGAAAGTTGCATGAAAATTGGACATTGCGTTTTCTTTAAAACTAGCGGGAGTTGAGTAAACGGGAGCGGTTAGTAAACGGGAGTGTTTAGTAAACGGGAGTAAACGGTGATGATAATCATGCTGTCTTGGTGTAGATTATTCATCCAGCAATAATCAGATGTTGATAATCATGTTAGCTCCTGTCATGTAAGAAGCTAAACTTTTATTTAAGTGAATATCCAGATCTGTGATAATGTTGTTATACTCACTCAATCCCTCAGATTTATTTTGCAAATCTGTCACCCAATGATCCCTTTTTTCACCAGCTTACACCCAATGACCCCCTTTTTTTGAATAGAAATTTACACCAAATCTGCAAATATTTTAGGCGCTTCGCGCGTATTGTGAACAAATTTAACATTTTTGTAGCAATTTCAGTTTCAAAAGGCAAATTTTCACAAAACGTTGCCCAGAAATTTATGTTTTACGGTTAATGGCACTGAATTAGCGTTCTCACACATTTTCTTGGAGGCCCCCACTACTGAATAACCCCCTTTTTGACCATAATCGCCTTCGATAGACCCCTAGTGTCATATTCTGGTAGGGACAGGTATACGTCACTTTCATATTCGAGTGCCCCCCCCTCCTGGCGCACCCTCCATCAGACACCCTCTCTCCGCGTATTGATAAGAAGCTTGTTTTGGACATCCGATAACAACTATTATAGTGTCAAAGTGGTCGCGAAATAGCTTCAATTCGGTCTTTATTTTGAATTTTTTTCAACTTAGGGCCTACTCAGGGGGCCACATCCCCCTGGGTATTAAGAAGTGTCCGTTTTTGCTTCTGCTTCGGACAGCTGTACACTTACGTTTTAAACGATGATAACAATTATAGGCCTATTAGTGTCAAAATGGTGCTTCAATTGAGCCTTTATTTTGATTTTTTTCAAATACTCAAACCCTCCCCTTGATACCCCCTGCATATAAAGAAGTGTCCGTTTTGGCTTCTGTTTTGGACACCTGTACACTTTAAAGCAATGACAAAACAAAAATGGTCCCCGAAATGGCTTCAATTAGGCCTAGGCCTTTATTTTGATCAAGTGTTCAATTCTGAGTGGACACCACCCCTCCTCAGACCATCAGACAACCCTCTGCGGCGCGCGACCTATAAACCCAGACGCAGTACGTGTCAGGGTGCGTGACTCGCCACTAATCGTGCGCGTGCATTTGACGCGTTTTTGGTCATGACCTGCCTGAGCCGTAAGGTTATTGACCTCAACGGCCTAGCAACCGACCATTTTTTTGTTATTTCCATAGTGATTGAATAGTTTTGCAAAAATGAACCTCAGATGGTTTAATGGCAATATGTACCCGATCAATGTACGAATAAATCAGAGCTGAAAGTGAAACCATCTCTGAGTCCATTCGCGAACAAGATTTAGCGACTTCCTTTTATTTATACTAGCGGGATACCCGCGCTTCGCGCGGGTCCCCGCTAGATGGGAGCGTTCACCATATCAGGAATAATTACTGAACAGGTAGAATCATTGAAAAGGTACATTTTATTTTTCTAAACCTGTCTCTTCTTACACTTTCTTTTTTACTTTCTTTTGCTTAGCTTGCGATTTTCCGTTTCCATGTAATTTATTTATTTAACCTCGTTCCCATTATTTTCTAAATCTGTTCTTTCTTACATTTCCCTTTAGCTTCTTTGTTTTTTTGCTGCTTGTGATTTCCCGTTTCCATGTTTTTTTATTTAATTCTGTTCTCATTATTTTAGCTTCTTTTTTCTTACATTTCCTGATTAGTTTCTTTCCTTCTTTGTTTCGTTCCCGTTTCATTTAGTTACTTTAACCCGTTGGCCTATTACTCGTACTTTTTTGTCCTCATTTTAATTTAATTTTTCTTTATAGTACCGCTTCATGTTGTTTATACAACAAACATCTTTTCCCCGTATTTATTACGTCCTCTCATAGCGTGTCTGCGGACGTGTTCACCCGTTATCATAATCCCGTGACCCGTCCATGTATCTTTTTGTGGCGCCCTCTACGGAGGCGCCACAATATTTGTGGCGCCCTCTACGGAGGCGCCACAATATATATGCATGACTTTGTGAAAAGCTTCTAATTTCACTCTTGCTAGATTGACTTCGCAATTGTTTTGCTAAAATTATGCCCAGCTCAGAAATAAAACCACAATTTGCTTGGATTTTATTTTATTATTGTTTTCTGATATGCACGGGATAAAATGGTGAGCGTATATTCTTTGTTTAAAATAAAAATTAGGATTTATAAAACACCAAATAAATCCTGACCTTTGTATGAGTTCAACCAGTTTACCGTGTGCCTTAGAACCCGATAGACGGTGACATTTGACCATACACTAGGATCCACAACATGCTCATCTATCATGGGAACAGTTCTTAAACCCTAATACATTATTTGTACATTCATCCTTTGTACACAAACTCATACTCTGCAACTTGAGGTCAAATTTTGCACTATGATTATGTAATTGAGGTTATTGGACTATGCCATTGGGATGAGACTCTTGTGGTCCATAGTGATAAGATCAATTAACGAGGCCTATTAAACTGATGGCTTTTGTTTGTTCAAGACAGAAAAGGCAAACAGACAGAAATTTAGAGTTTTAAATTAGAGAGTTGACAGGAAGTTGTAAGAGTTAAATTGTTATGGATATGATTGGTGTAAGCGCGAAAATGTTGAATGTCAGATCAAAGTCATCCGAGGTGAATTATTAAAGTAATGTCAATCACAAATTGTTATAGGTCATTTGAGGTGGACTATGTTTATATTTGGATTGTCAGAACACCTTCCCCAATCAAACACATTTCTCTTGCATTTGATCATCATCTACTCTTCCCTAGAAAAATCATTATAATACCAAATCTACACACCATGGAATTCACCATATCACGTCCAAGTTCACATTGGGCGCCACATTCCTTTTTTAAAGGAATTTTTATTCTCCTTTATTTTTCCTTCTTTCCGTATTATCATGTCCACTGGTCTCTGGCTCGAAGTCGCGTGGCTCTGCGCCGTTTACGCGCCCATTGGCGTAGTGCGCATTACGCACGAGGCGCCCCGACGCGCTGCCGGCCAGCTGCAGTGACGCGTAGGCTGACAACCGATTTTCATAACAAAAAACCCGTTTTTACCCATATTTTCACTGTTTTTGCAGCCAATTCTTGACCGTTTTCAACCAAATAAAGTTTAAACACATTCCCGTATATTCATCGATCTCCCGTATGAATTTGGCGACATTTGGATCGAAACTGACGGAGCCTTTATAGGCATACATAGATACATACATACAACATTCCCCTATTTATAGTAAGACTAGCGGGATACCCGCGCTTCGCGCGGGTCCCCGCTAGATGAGTAAATGGGAGCGTTCACTATAACATGAAAAATTACTGAACAGGTAGAATCATTGAAAAGGTACATTTTTATTTATCTAAATCTGTCTCTTCTAACATTTTCTCTTTTTTTTTAATTTTTTTATTCCCTGTTCTTGGAACTGGTGGAGGGAGAAAAAACATACACAATGGGCCACCAGTTCCCAACGATCATGAATTAAAACATAATATTATAGTCAAAATTTTTAAAAACAGGTACAAAGGACAATCACAAAAGAGACAAAGACGATGGACGAAGAGAACGTTCACTCTTACAAACAAAACACAAGCACCAGTCTTGTGTCAAACAAGTGCACACATTACTTGGTTACACCCATCTTGATCCTGCCATAATCAGTTTGAAAATAATTGAAGAAAAGGACAACAACATTTTCTTTTTTAGTTTCCTCTGCTTAGCTTGTGATTTTCCGTTTCCATGTTATTTATTTATTTAACCCAGTTCCCATTATTTTCTAAATCTGTTCTTTCTTACATTTCCCTTTTAGCATCTTTTTTTATTTGCTGCTTGTGATTTCCCGTTTCCATGTTTTTTATTTAATTCATAATTTTAGCTTCTTTTGTTCTTACATTTCCTGAATAGTTTCTTTCCTTCTTTGTTTCGTTCCCGTTTCATTTAGTTACTTTAACCCGTTGGTCTAATTACTCGTACCTTTTTGTCCTCATTTTAATTAAATTTTTCTTTATAGTACCGCTAGTCCCGTGACCCGTCCATGTACCTTTTTGTCCTTTATTATTTTTCCTTCTTTCCGTATTATCATGTCCACTGGTCTCTGGCTCGCAGTCGCGTGGCTCTGCGCCGTTTACGCGCCCATTGGCGTAGTGCGCATTACGCAGGAGGCGCCGACGCGCTGCCGGCCAGCTGTGGTGACGCGTAGGCTGACAACCGATTTTCATAACAAAAAACCCGTTTTTACCCATATTTTCACTGTTTTTGCAGCCAATTCTTGACCATTTCCAACCAAATAAAGTTTAAACACGTTCCCGTATATTCATCGATCTCCCGTATGAATTTGGCGACATTTGGATCGAAACTGACGGAGCCTTTATAGGCATACATAGATAGATACATAGATACATACCCAGCAAACACAAAACGTTTTCGACATCATTCGCAAAAGGTTATAAAAGGTTGTCAGAAAACATTTAAATGTCGGGTTATATAAAGGGTATATTAAGAGTATAAAACGTTTTCATAACCTTAAAAAAAAAAATTTTGATAATATACTGCTCAGCAAACACAAATGTTTTACAGAAAACGTTTAAATGTCGGGTTATATAAAGGGTATAAAAACGTTTTAATAACATTCCAAAAATATTCTTGAAAACTTGATACAAAACATTCTAAACAGGATGTTATTTTGGGGTTGAAAAAATATTTTGCGAAAAATGTTTGCTCAAAATATTTTCAATAACGTTTTAAAAACGTTTTCATGACCTTTATATAACCCGACATTTAAATGTTATTAAAACGTTTTGAAACAAACATTTTAAGAACATTTCTGTGTTTGCTGGGTTCAAATATTTTAACATAATGTTATTTAAGTATTGACACAATATTTGGCAAAATGTTTGCAAAAATAGTTTACAATAACATTTTTGAAAACATTTAAAAAATATTGTTGTAGTGTTTTTTCATACAAAACGTTTTAAAACGTTATCATGACCTTTATATAACCCGACATTTTAATGTTATTAAAACGTTTTTACCTAAACCAAAAGCCAAAATATAACTTATTTAAAACGTTTTTAAAACGTTTTTGTGTTTGCTGGGTAGATAGATACATACAACATTCCCCTATTTACATGTATAGTAAGACTAGCGGGATACCCGCTAGATGGGAGCGTTCACCATAACAGGAATAATTACTGAACAGGTAGAATCATTGAAAAGGTACATTTTATTTTTCTAAACCTGTCTCTTACACTTTCTTTTTTAGTTTCTTTTGCTTAGCTTGTGATTTTCCGTGTCCATGTTTTTTATTTAATTCTGTTCTCATTATTTTAGCTTCTTTTTTCTTACATTTCCTGATTAGTTTCATTCCTTCGTTCCCGTTTCATTTAGTTACTTTAACCCGTTGGCCTATTACTCGTACTTTTTTGTCCTCATTTTAATTAAATTTTTCTTTATAGTACCGCTTCATGTTGTTTATACAACAAACATCTTTTTCCCGTATTTATTACGTCCTCCCATAGGGTGACATCCCGCTATCTCTAAGGTCCGCTATCTCTAAGGTTCGCTATCTCTAAGGTTCGCTATCACTAACGTGTAAAGTCTATGGAGATCAGAATCCCGCAATCTCTAATAGAGAAAAAGGTTCGCAATACATAAAAAAAGGTACGCTACTTCTAAGGTTCGATATCACTAATTTAGAATAAGGTTCGCTAGTTCTAAGGTTCGATATCACTAATTATAAATAAGGTTCGCTATCACTAATTTAAAATAAGGTTCGCTATCACTAATTTTGAATAAGGTCCGCTATCACTAATTTATTGAAGGTTCGCTATCTCTAAGGTTCGTTATCACTAATTCCAATAAAGGTCCGCTATACCTAAGGTTCGCTATCACTAATTTTGTTTCAGGTTCGCTATCCCTAATTAATTAAGGTTCGCTATCTCTAAGGTTCGTTATCACTAATTTCGATTAAGGTTCGCTATACCTAAGGTTCGTTATCACTAATCTTAAATAAGGTCCACTATCTCTAATTTTAAATAAGGTCCGCTATCTCTAATTTCAAATAAGGTCCGCTATCTCTAATTTTAGATAAGGACCGCTATAGCGAACCTTATTTGAAATTAGAGATAGCGAACCTTATTTAAAATTAGAGATAGCGAACCTTATTTAAAATTAGAGATAGCGAACCTTATTTGAAATTAGTGATAGCGAACCTTAGAGATAGCGAACTTTAGAGATAGCGAACCTTATAGATAGCGGACCTTATTTAAAATTAGAGATAGCGAACCTTAGGGATACCGGGATTGTTAAAATTAGAGATAGCGGACCTTATTTTAAATTAGTGATAGCGAACCTTAGAGATAGCGAACCTTCAATAAATTAGTGATAGCGGACCTTATTTAAAATTAGAGATAGCGAACCTTATTTAAAATTAGTGATATCGAACCTTAGAAATACCGAACCTTTTTCAAAATTAGTGATATCGAACCTTAGGTATAGCGAACCTTTTTCGTAATTAGTGATAACGAACCTTAGAGATAGCGAACCTTAGAGATATCGAACCTTAGAGATAGCGAACCGTAACCCTCTCATAGCGTGTCTGCGGACGTGTTCATTCGTTATCATAATCCCGTGACCTGTCCATGTACCTTTTTGTCCTTTATTTTTTCTTCACCATAACAGGAATAATTACTGAACAGGTAGAATCATTGAAAAGGTACATTTTATTTTTCTAAACCTGTCTCTTCTTACACTTTCTTTTTTAGTTTCTTTTGCTTTAGCTTGTGATTTTCCGTTTCCATGTTATTTATTTATTTAACCTCGTTCCCATTATTTTCTAAATATGTTACCCAGCTTCTTTGTTTATTTGCTGCTTGTGATTTCCCGTTTCCATGTTTTTTATTTAATTCTGTTCTCATTATTTTAGCTTCTTACATTTCCTGATTAGTTTCTTTCCTTCTTTGTTTCGTTCCCGTTTCATTTAGTTACTTTAACCCGTTGGCCTATTACTCGTACTTTTTTGTCCTCATTTTAATTTTCTTTTTCTTTATAGTACATACCGCTTCATGTTGTTTGTGCAACAAACATCTTTTTTCCCGTATTTATTACGCCCTCTCATAGCGTGTCTGCGGACGTGTTCACCCGTTATCATAATCCCGTGACCCGTCCACCGGGCCCGTCCATGTACCGTTTTGTCCTTTATTTAGAGAATAAACGATAGGAATTTTTATTTTGCCTATCCTCTACCGTGTGATAGACGACAGGCAGGTCCAATATTTTGAGTAGTGGATGCCGGCGCAGCCGGTATCCAAGGCATTATCAAGACGCATGATGACGTGGGGTCGTCTACGGCCTGATAAACGTCATCCGAAATCTTGCGATTGTCCAATCAAAAATGTGTCTACGAACTAGACCACTCCCACTGACTAAGAATTTTCCTTCTTTCCGTATTATCATGTCCACTGTCTCGGGCTCGCAGTCGGGTGGCTCTGCGCCGTTTACGCGCCCATTGGCGTAGTGCGCATTACGCACGAGGCGCCGACGCGCTGCAGGCCAGCTGCAGTGACGCGTAGCCTGACAACCGATTTTCATAACAAAAGACCCGTTTTACCCATATTTTCACTGTTTTTGCAGCCAATTCTTGACCGTTTTCAACCAAATAAAGTTTAAACACGTTCCCGTATATTCCTCGATCTCGTGTATGAATTTGGCGACATTTGGATCGAAACTGACGGAGCCTTTATAGCGATACATACATACATAGATACATACAACATTCCCCTATTTATAGTAAGACTAGCGGGATACCCGCGCTTCGCGCGGGTCCCCGCTAGATGAGTAAATGGGAGCGTTCACTATAACAGGAAGAATTACTGAACAGATAGAATAATTGAAAAGGTACATTTTTATTTATCTAAATCTGTCTCTTCTATACATTTTCTTTTTTAGTTTCTTCTGCTTAGCTTGTGATTTTCCGTGTCCATGTTTTTTACTTAATTCTGTTCTCATTATTTTAACTTCTTTTTTTCTTACATTTCCTGATTAGTTTCTTTCCTTCTTTGTTTCTTTCCCGTTTCATTTAGTTACTTTAACCCGTTGTCGTAATTACTCGTACCCTTTTGTCCTCATTTTAATTTTATTTTTCTTTATAGTACCGCTTCATGTTGTTTATACAACACACATCTTTTTTCCCGTATTTATTACGTCCTCTCATAGCGTGTCTGCGGACGTGTTCACCCGGTATCCCGTGACCCGTCCATGTACCTTTTTGTCCTTTATTTTTCCTTCTTTCCGTATTATCATGTCCACTGGTCTCTGGCTCGCAAGTCGTGTGCCTCTGCGCCGTTTACGCGCGCATTGGCGTAACGCGCATTACGCACGCGGCGAGTAAAATTTGGATACCACCATTGAATTGTACACAGAAAAGGTCGTTGACCCCTGTGCATTTGAATAGGAGCAAGTATGGAGCATTTAAACGAGTACTACAGCCAAATTAATTGTGATAAATTGCTCTAATTTCTTGAGCATGTCGATCTTGTGATCTTCTTTACAGCTGTACAGTAAGCGGACGAAATTTTGCGCAGGGCCTGATTTGCGGAAAATCTTGAAAAGCGCCCCCATGCTTGAATTTGACCCAAAAAGTCCATTTTTAAGAAAACGCGAAGTTCAATTTTCTTGTAACTTTCAGAATTAGATAACTCTTAGCTCATTTACATATGTTTAGACACCAAACACAAACCAACATGCAAGAAAAGCAGTGATTTGAAGGATTTTGTATGTAAATCCACTCTTCTTATAAGGATGGTAGTACAAGAGGGCTTGCACACTTTTTTCTTGGACCGCAGGCCAAAAATTTTGTCATTTCATGTTGAGATAGGTTCAGTGGATGGCAAAAAACTAAGCCCTAATGAAAATTCCAAAAAAAAAGGCATTTTGGCTTCCGTAAAGCCAACTCCTATTCATATATATTTAGAGAATAAAGGTATTGTTTTTAGCCCCTTGAGTGCATCTATCGTCTCATATAACACGGGCGACATCATTATTTTAAGTAAAACATAATGATGTCGCCCGTGTTATATGAGACGATAGATGCACGACAGCGGCTAAAAACAATACCTTTATTCTCATTCTTAAACACTTCAAATAAAAATCATACAAATTTTAATAAAATTAAATCCTACATTTTGCAAGGAATTACCTAGGGCTTAAAATCGAACAGTCCCGTTGTTGCTGTGCGCCTCCGATTGGTCCAAATAGCGAGTACGCGTATCGCGTCGACGCAGACGCGCTGACCCGTGTGATATCGTGTCATATCACACGGGTAAAGCTGGGTAAGAACCAATAAGATTACTCTCTAAATTCCAGGGACTTATTAGAAGGACAAAACTTTGAAAAGACTTAAAATTCAAATCTAATGGATTTAAATTTTACTCTAATAAAGATTTGAATTTTAAGTCTTTTCAAAGTTTTGTCCTTCTAATAAGTCTCTTAGACTTATTTTTAAATCTTAGGAATTTAGAGAGTACATGAATGTTCTCGAGTGTTTAAGAATCTATAATGAAAGACAAAGATAAAGAGAATTTATCGCGTCTGACGTCATCTGTCAATCAAACTCGAGCACGGTTTGTTTACAAGTGTCGTGATGATGACTTGCTGAACGCGGATTTATAACCGGGCGACTTATAGTGTTACACTCAAATTGAATTGAAAGTAGAGTGCAACACTATCGTACATGTGCCACATACGATAGTGTTGCACTCAAATAGAAATAAGTGTATAGTGCAACACTATCGTATGTGCCACATGCGATAGTGTAGCATTCATTGCTAAATTAGGGTATGCGTAATATCAGCTCAAATATCCAATATTTTGTCATTTTATGTTTCTTAACAAGTGTTAATTTATTTTTGCACATAATATTAACAATAGGAAGACACCTTTTGCCGTAATGTTATCTCTGAAGATTTATTACTGAATCTAAAACTAAAAACACCGGATTTATCGTCTCTATTACCAGTCATGGGAGCTATGAACTTAGCCAGCATGATGACAACGCACACAGCCGTCAGCGTCACGACCAGTGATGTGTTAGAGACTGTTTTGCACTTACGATGGTGTAGCATTCCGTGATTTTTGTAGCAAATGAAAAACAAAATTAGCGTGCTAGACTATCGTAAGTGGCACATACGATAGTCTTGCATGCATTAATTAAAATTGCATTAAAAAATAATTAAGCAATTTTGAAACTTAATACCTGGTTTAAAATGTGCGTTTTTATATGACCTTCCATAATTAGTCAAAATCTCATTTTGGCCAAAAATGTCACTTACGATAGTGTAGCACTCTGGCGACGAGACGTTTTATGTTAACATTTTATATAAAACATTGTTATAAAATTTTTGTAGATAATAGTTATTTAAAACATTTTCGTAATCATACCTAGAGTTTTTTTTATCATCAGATAGAAAGACTTCTTCTCTGGTGAGACAACAGGGCTGGGGTATCTTTCCATATCAACGTTTCAAAACCTGTCATATCGATTTCCTCAATATGTTGTTTTGATACAACTTATGAGGGGAAAAGTTTGATTTTACAATATTTCGATATTATTTTTTAACTGTGTAACTGTATTATGATTAACATAACTGTATTTCAAAGCGTCAAACTATATCATTATTTTGTCCCAACAAAAATAATCCAGGGAATAAAATATTCATTCATATGTTTATTTATTTTATTCAACCTGGGCCATTTCTACTGGTGTACATGCATTCTAATAATCTTACTATAAATAGGCTAATGTTGTGTGTATGTATGTATGTATGTGGTTTATGTAAAAGGCTCCGTCAGTTTCGATCCACATGTCGCCAAATTCATACGGGAGATCGAGGAATATACGGGAAATTGCCTCGACTTTATTTGGTTGAAATCGGTCAAGAATTGGCTGCAAAAACAGTGAAAATATGGGTAAAAACGGGGTTTTTGTTATGAAAATCAGTTACCAGCCTGCGCGTCACTGCAGCTGGCAGGCAACGCATCGGCGCGCGAGCGTAATTCGCACTACGCAAATGCGCGAGTAAACGGCGCAGAGCCCCGCGACTTGCGAGCCAGAGACCAGTGGACATGATAATACAGAAAGAAGGAAAAATAAATAAAAATTAAAGGACAAAAAGGTACATGGACGGGTCACGGGATTATGATAAAGATGAACACGTCCGCATACACGCTCTGAGAGGACGTATACGGGAAAAATATGTGTGTTGTATAAACAAAATGAAGCGGTAGACCTATACTATAAAGAAAAATGAAATTAAAATGACAAAAGAGGTACGAGTAATTAGGCCAACGGGTTAAATTAACTAAATGAAACAGGAACGAAACAAAGAAGGAAAGAAACTAATCAGGAAATGTAAGAAAAAAAGAAGCTATAATAATGATAACAGAATTAAATAAAAAACATGGAAACGGGAAATCACAAGCAGCAAATAAAAATGAAGCTAAAAGGAAATGTAACAAATAACAGATTTAGAAAAAATGGGAACGGGTTTAAATAAATAAATAACATGGAAACGAAAAATCATAATGTATCTTTTCGATGATTCTACCTGTCCAGTAATTCTTCCTGTTATAGTGAACGCTCCCATTTACTCATCTAGCGGAGACCCGCGCGAAGCGCGGGTATCCCGCTAGTTTGTCTATAATACATTATACAAGCATCAGCAAGCACAATTTGTCACAAGATTTGAAAAGTAAATAGCCTATGTACACACTGAACACAATGCACATACAAGCTGTAAAGTACATACCGAAGCTGTCAATATAAAATGATATATATGACCTTCACGATGCTATTAATTTAGCCCAAAGATTAGGAAAACTAGCAAAACTGGTGAACTGGTACTGTTCAAATAAAAACATCTGCAAATCTTGCTGCAATTTCCAAATAGTATTTCTATTACTTAAATAATTAATTCTTTTTGTTATTTCTTTTAATACAAACACATTACTGCCTATGATGACTTTATCGTATTACTTAAATATCAAAATCAAGTAATAATTACAAAACTCGCCGTAAACTATCACCTCTGTGGGTGTTTGGTTATATAACCGGCACGAATTATTTTCTGCAACACTGCATGTGAAAAAGTAGGTCAATAGTCAGACTAATATAAGGCGGGTGCGGCACGCCGCACCCGCCCAAAAAGATAGAGGGTTAAGTACACAAAGTAGAAAAAAGTGACTATATCTCATTAAGGCGATTTAATACCCTGATTTTCATCAGTACCCATCTTCTTTTTTTTGTTGCAAATTTATAAAGTATATAAATATGTTCATCATCTCATGTCCTGAACTTATAAAATATCTCTACATACAAAGTGGTTTTAAACCATTTTAGAAAATCATTTTAGCCCTATATATTTTTTTGTTTACTGTATCCTGGTAACTGAGATTTGTGTTTCATAACAAACCATAATTTATTCTATTGAACATGTCCAAGTAGAATACATGAATAGAATAGATTAAATCCTTTGTTATACTATCTATAGAAATATACTGATTATAACACTGAATAAATTAAATAGGCCTAAATAATCTCTTCCACATAGACAATTTAATACTACACCATGTATGTATCTTCTATAATATGTTGTTAGGAAAAGAGATTAAAAAAGGCTATAAGGTCATCAAAGGTCAGGTTATAGGTCAATTGGTTCAGGTCAAATTCAGGCATCAATTTTGAATACATGTGATAGTCTGTGATATCATACATGTCATAATGAGGCATCAATTTTGATATTTTGTCTGTTACTGGATATATAATGGAAATGTGTGAGGTGGATATACTAAAATACCTTGGGATGTAAATGGTGAGTACAATTTAGATTGCCTAGTTGAGTTGGATTGGGCAAATAAATATAAAATAGTTACCAAAATCACAAAATGAAGCTTACGGAAAACTACCTAATATGGTGGTATAGGTGACAAAAATACAATCTTTTTCAACATTGCTGTAGTGTGGTTGTGGTAACCTGTTACCTATGGCTTAATTAAGTTTCAGTGACATAGTGTTGCAAGTTCAAAATACAAAATATAGCTCGACATTGAAAATAGAAGCATTTTAACCGGTTCGTTTTTTGATAGTTGTGGAGCACCAAGTTCATGAAGTCATAAAAGAAATCAGGGACCACTTATTCCCATTTTACATATCAACATTATTTCCCTAATGTGTTAGCAACACATATCCAAAATTTTAACGAAATCCATTGATAGTAAGCTTTCCAAAATGAAGTGAATTTAAATCATCAGTGATGTACCTCCTTTTGGCTTCTATCTTCAAAAGCATGTAAGCTACATTGATACCGATGCCACCAATAAAACGAGAAGATTTGCCCTTCATTTTGCATACCACTTTGTCCAATTTTTTTTGTAATTTCTTCACAAAATGCAAAAAAAATGCAACAACAAAAAATCAATGGGTGTAGTACCCCCTTAACCACACTCGATCACCTCCGGTCACAAATTATGTTGCATGAGTGTGATGTTCTTATTACATGAGCTTGGCGATTGAGGGCAGCATATACAAAAGTTAATGGGGTATTCCGCTTTGCCCTGTGTTCCACTTTGCCCCGGTCTCCCCTAAATATTCGTTTCAGGCTGAACTATTTAGGTGCCGTTCACAAAAAAATTCGACATTTTTGTAAAACGGGGGGTGTAGGCCCTCTAAATATCCCTAAAATCCTTCACAGATACCTTATTTCATATTAACTTCTTTAAAACAATAAAAACTTTATACATTCAAAGCTTCATATTCTTTTCAAAGTCCAGAATCAAGTCAAACATTTTTTATAATCACTCTTCAAGGCAAACATTTTACTACAACCCCGTATAAAGAATTTATGACCGTCCCTGCCATTTTCTTTTCAAATGCATAATTCATTAGCCCGACATGCAGACACATTGAGCATTTTGTACCGTAAGAACTTCGTGGCAACATGGAAAACGTAGCCCAAACCTGAGCGCTATTAATATTAGAGTACTTGACAGAATGATTGGTCATGGCAATCCGGCTATTATTCCGCCCAATAGTCGTGTTTCAGGTTCCAATTCCAATACATACTGCTTTCGGCAGAAAAACAATTAATTTATGAGTGTAAAGGGGGAGGGTGGGTTTTGCCTAGCCGAAAGGGGGAACAAATAATATTTATAAAATTATAAGTAAGGCTAAGAAAAAAAGAAACCCTGTTCTACGGGCAGACAGACCTTTAAAGTTGGGTCGGTCGGGTTTTTTTTGTTGTTGAAATAACCCAAAAAATCATCAAAATCTGTAAATTTGTGTGTGCGGGGGTGGGGGTGGAGGTGCAGAAAATGTTAACCTTTTGCCCAAAAATGTTAACCCTGGCATTTTTTCTTTATTTCCCCACATGTGATGCCCAAGGTTTTCATTTAAAAATTTGACATCAGTACAAATAAGTAAAAACCAAATCAAGATTTCCCCCTAGGCCCTCAAGAACCCCAAAATTTGTCGGATTCCCTCAAATCCAAATATTACGGAGAGTCGGAGCGGTGTCTGCGCTAGCGGTGTTTGTGCTCACGTATGGGTTCCCATTGTAATGAGTTTTATTTTCCCCCAATGTGCATGTTGTTGTTGTTTTCTGGAAGGGCAAATACATATGGAAATATAAATGACCAGAGGCTTCCTTAATTCATTTCCTATAAAATCAATGTTCCATCAAGCACAAACGTTTTCGACAATATTGGCAAACGGATAGAGAAGGTTATCACTTATCAGAAAACGTTTAAATGTCGGGTTAAATAAACATTGATAAAGGGTATAAAACGTTTTTATTACTTGCAAAACACTTACTGCAACGTATTCTAACATATGTTATTTAAGTGTTGACGAAAAGTTTGGTAAACTGTTTGCAAAACATATTTTACAATGACGTTTTGACAACATTTTAAAATTGTTGTTGTGTTTTCATATAACATTTTAATAAAAATCCCTTTAAAAGGGATGTACCGGCAAAAGGATGAATTTCAATGAGTAACAACCATTTTCTTTTTTGAAATATAAATATACAGTAAAAATAATTTTTAAGTGTAAAGATTATGGTTGTTTGAACATTTTGAGCCAAGTTCCATTTGTTGCCATTCTTTCAAAATCAGTCTTTACGTTGTTACATAAATTTGAAATAAGATGGAATAAATCCCAAACATTTGGTACCAAATGTGATCATTTGGTACCAAATGTGATCCCTTCTACATCCTCAAGAATTTTGGAAGCTAATTCATTGGCGATTTTGCCCAATAGTTTATGTTACACCCTGTTTTGTATTCTCTCTCACACTATACTTACGTCAAAACTGTCTATTTAGTATAATTGTGATTACACAAATGAAATTTGTAAAAGCAAACAGCATTCGCATCTTTTAATATAGATTAATTCATAACAATCTGGTTTGAAAATTTAAACACACAGAATGTTAAACACTATATCAAGAATAATTATTTTTGGAATGATATAAACAACAAATATATTATAGGCCTACACATACTGAAACCCAATGCTATTGTATTAATTTTGTTTATAGCATGGTTAAAGACTAGTGATATACGTAGGAACATAATTTGTTACATCTGCACCAAAGCTCCATTTTTCTGATTTCTGATTTTTCTTTATATCATCATTATTATAGACAAAAATATATGAAGTTAATCAACTTATCCAAAAGAAGGTAATTGTTTATCATGTGTGCAAATAGCTTTTGATACCAGTCATTTGATTAAGGGCATAACATACACCCTCTTCTATCCAACATCTAATTATTAATCATATGAAACTCCTAAATGTAGAACCAATTGCCCTGCCAATTATTCTCTCCCACCAACTGCCAATTAATTTTCATGTGTAAGTTTTCTGGATTAGATGTGTAATGACATCAAAACATTTTCATTTAACCTATAGCAAGATCGCTGCTAGATAACCTTGACCCTGCTTGAAAAGCACTATGACCATGATGACCACACACTAACACATGTACTGAGTATTTTATTGTCCCCTGCGCTTTATACTCTAATAAGGTCAATGTGCATGGTAAGAGGACCAGCGAATTTGCCCAATTTTCAATTTAGAGAGAAAGTTCCTAAAATATATACTGATTTTACCTAAGTCGTGCAAAATCAACACAAAACTTCTGCTTTCCTCACACCAATTTTGGTATTTCTATTTGCTATGACAACTTGATAATTTTTTGACAATATTTTCTGTTTTATTCATAAACTATCTAATAGAAAGTTAGAAACAACAACAAACTTGAACCAATTAATAAGTACCGGCCAGCTGTGGCTGTGACCTGTATGTAACCCGTTGACGAAACTTTTTGTAAACTTTTACGAGTCGTACTGACTCAAGGCCAAAATCACCTTTTACCCGAACTCACACGAATGCACAACACAAATACACTGCTTGATTAAGCTAACAAAATCTAAGTCTTTAATTGAAAACAAAGTATGCTTGGTACACAATATACACTAAAATCACACAATCAGTTTTATTCTATCATTACTTAACCAGCGGTCTTCTTGTTGGTGATCCTAGAGTTCTTGCAATGTTCTGGACGACTGATGTAATATATCCTTATTCACTTGTCCTGCGAAAATCAGCGAAGTCCAGTGTACACTTGCATTTATAAATATCCTTGCGTATGAAATCCTCACACGAAAATGATGCTGCTTTCTCCAATCATTTATCTTCTTGCGCTGCTTTCTCCAAAATATATCTCCTTGCGCTGCTTTCTCCAAAAATGGTGTTTCTTTCACCAATCACTCTTTTTCCAGGGAACAGGCTTCTTTCTGCTCCGCTGTATTTGACAGAGGTGTTGTTTTCAAAATACCAGCAAATCCCAGCAATTCGACAGAAGAACTTTAATCCTTCGATGAGGAAGAGCACATTCGCGTACTCATAAATCTCCTTCGTTGCTGGTTTAAAATAGCTCAATTATTGGCTATGTAAACTGGTTAAAATGTACTTCTTTTTTGAAGCACGAAAGACCAACACACACATGTGGAGGTTTACAATCTCCTATCACACTCTGTCAAGTCCAAATTCAAGCCTCCAGCTTTTTATACCAGTACTCATGCAAAAACCCATCATCTATTAATAAACCATCACTTCATTCACATCTTCACAGATGATGCAAGCTTGGGATTTCCCAAGATTAATTATACACATTAACCTTTCTCATTACATCACTTCCTGGGTTTTTTCTCTATGGTGCAACTATGCACAGAATATTGAGTAACATGGAAAATCCCTATGACATTAATAACTCTGATTCAGTTTGTTTTGATCACCTGATGAATGAAAGGGATTCCCCCAGAACATGCCATAACACACAAACTATTGCATGATTGCTTCCAAAGTGCTTTCCCTTGTCTCACACTTCTCATGACATACTTCCAGCTTGTAAACAAAGTTAAATAATTAAATTAAATTACTGAGGGCACATCACAAAACTGTTTGAAAAAAAAATTTAAAATGACATTTGGCAACATTTTTAAATTGTTGTTGTATTTTCATATAACATTTTTAAAACGTTTTTATAAAACAATAACAACATCGCCTCGAAAGCGCTCCCGTACCCGTAAGCGAAATAAGGGACTGTTCACAAACACTTGTTAGAGGGCCTGATGCAAAAAAGGGGGCCGTTAAAAGTTTTGACTCTCCTAGGGGGGTAGGGCTCTGAAAAAAATTGACCACAAATTTTCCCGGGAAAATTGAGTCTATATGCTTTTCTATGGGGTTGACCTTTTTGAATTTTTTGAGATCTGAAAAAGACGGGGTGTTAAATTATTCTCATTTTATTACCACTATGTACATGTATGAATCTGCAATTCTAACATTTGGTTGGTTTTAAGGGGTGTTTTGGAATGGAAGGTGAGTCAGGGGTCAAAAACAAAATTGTTACCTTTTTGACCTCAGCACATGTGTATGTATGATGTGCCATACAAAAATTAACAAAACAATACCTTAAAGTATCATATTTTAATGCTTTTTCCCATAAACAGTATCTTTTACAAGCTACAACTATTTGTACCGGGGGCGTGTCTGTTGTCATGTCGTAACAGACGGTCAGACCTTGAATAATAAATATTTTGGCTTTACATTACGCATTGCAGAAAGTAATTATAGTAGCCTTGGCCCAAGGCTTTGGGTCTATAAGTCACAGGAAAGCACACAATATAGGCCTATTCAACAATTGCTTTATATGCCCCCCTCCCCACGTTGTGTTGTCTCATATCCCTGGTCAAATCCAGCTTGCAATAAATATAGGTCTAAATGTGCTGATATTACCTCATGGTGGTTTCTTTAGTGTTTACGTGTAAATGGCTAGCATTGCACCTGGCACCACTTTCCATACTGTTAGATTACATACATACATGTAGGACCAAAATAGTGTACTTACAAGTTTTAGGAAACTGACCAAATCATAGATCCAAACTCAATATCCTACAATTGGTCTTAGATTACATGCATGCAGCTGTGGCACCAAAATAGTGCCCTCGTAAGTTATACCTTTTATATCTTGTTTGGAAGATTTTGAACTTAATAATTTTGGTATATAGGCCTACATGAATTTTCATTTTTGATGATTCATTGACACTACTATGTTAATTGTAAAGTAGAGCCTATGTTAAATACAAAATAATAGGCCTATGATATCTTGATAATGATAATGTCGCACACCTATTATAACTTTAGTAATTTAGGCATAGGCCTATTATAATACAGTCTACATGTATTTTCACTGAAAATTAATTTGACTGTTCTAACCATGTCAAAAGACTTGGTCAAGTCTAAAGCAATAGAGGGTATACAATACAATGTCACTCCTGGCAGAGTTAATCTCATCATATTCATTGAAATAAAATTTTGACAGTCGTATAAGCTACCACGGGCCAATCGAATGATAATACAGATAAAAACAGGTGATAGGTATGAATGGTTTTGGAATCGAACTACACACCTGTTCTCTGTCACCTTAAAACTATTCCATGTCTATCCCTGAATGAACCAACCGTAACGGTATAACAATTGATGAGTTTAGGCCCAAAGAAATTGATACATTTAGACACACCTCAGTGATCCGAATACATTAATGTCCAATTTTGTGGAATATAGTATTGGCGAGTTGTGATTTACTTTGCAGAGTTTTTAAACTACGTTTTAAAAATAAAATACGGCGGTATAATGTGTGTGGTAGCATGTACATATAGTGTGGCGTAGGGCCTATAAATGGTGATGGGTGTGTATGGGCGCGGGGTGCTTGTTTTAGGGTGCGCTTATCTGTATGATGTACCCTTTGTGAAATAGCACAGGGTCTGTGCGAAGTGGATGCCTTACATTTTGTTTCTTGTTATTTTTAAGTTAAGATTTAGGCCATATTGGTAAAATACAGATTGTATGTTGAATGTACATTCTCATGAATATTGATTGACATTATTTTCCAATATGTCAGCGCTCTAATCAGACACAATAGAACAATGAATGTTGCAGCCCGCTGGTTGTGACCCAATCTAATATATTGTTGCGACTCAATCTAATCTATTGTTGAGACCCAGTCAGCAGTGGAAAAACATTCCAGCAAACATACGTAATATGCCTATAGACAGTGTGGAAAAAGAAACTCGGTGCGCTTTGCAGGTTTAATTAGCTGTATGGACTTGGTACATACCCGAGAAAATAATACAAGTCGATCGATACACAGGGACGAAACTTTAAGTTGCAGAAACTTTAAAGACACCCGCAGTCAGGGTTTGATTTTACGAAGGACTCAGGAAAAACTTGAAGAATCAGAGGTATGCTCTTTGGAGAAATAAACTCTTAATTTATATTTATTAATAATCAATAAGTGTTCCACCTTTACTCCCTAATAAATATACCTTCTCTATACCCAATGGTTAATTTCTCAAAGTTGAAAAGTCTGCTTCAAATTGTCGCTGCATCATTCTAAAAGACATTGCAACTTACTTAGAGTATTGGTGACATGCGCGTATTTTGGGGCAGCTTTGGGGCATTTTCTGGAAAAAAATACTAATCTATTTTTATGGAAATGTTACAATATGGAAAGGGGTTTTAAGGTGCGTATAATCTATTTCTGATGTTATTGGCTCAAGTCAAGGTCAGGAGTGAAAGGTAAGGTATCGACGGTGCCCACTATGTGGACACTTCTTTTCCCCCAACACTCCTAGCCCACTCTGAAGCATGGCATGATGGAAGTACTTCTTCCATGTTGTCCATGTGGAGTATGCCGGCTACCTAACCAAGTACCAGATCGTGGGCGCACTCAATTGCGCCTGTCTGTTGGTGCCATGTTGGGTGCTGCAACACTGTCTCTGCTGACCAGTTTGGAGAGCACAAGATTGATAAAGGAGCTCTCAAGGACATGACTTTTTCTACTTAGCCAGAGACACCTTCCCTATCACCGTCCATGTGGACTATATACTTGCTTATACACCAGGTCAAACTGTGCACAAGGAGGAGTTGAAGCACCGGCACATTTTGGATATAGTAGATTGGGGTTTTATTGATGCGGAGATGGAAAAGCGCCCACACCCACTGGAAGATCAAAATCCTCAACTATACAATCCGTCACTGGCCAAATTGCATCCGCTGATGTGAATGTGGCGGATTCAATTATAAAGAAAGTTTAATTTTGATTTATATAGTGGGTGCTCCCGCACCAAAGTTGCATCGTTTTCTTATATAGGCCTACACATGTATTATACATGTGTGTATTTATTTATCAGTATTGGCAAATCCTTCGTCATTCTATTTGTACATAACTCGAGGGGGAATGGGGTAAAAAGTTACGCACGCTTTGTTCGTAAGTGAAAATGGCGAAGGGGCCCCATCAAGATCTGGAACAAATACTCAGTAGGACAAACCGCCCAACTTATCTAGTGTTGAAAATACACTGCACTTACCATGCTTACATAGAGTTTAATGTATGGAAGATCGTTAAACCAGGGACCAAACGATACTCTTTCTTTCCTTCTTCCTTCCTTCCTTCCTTCCTTCCTTCCTTCCTTCCTTCCTTCCTTCCTTCCTTCCTTCCTTCCTTCCTTCCTTTCTTTCTTTCTTTCTTTCTTTCTTTCTTTCTCTCTCTCTTTATTTCTTTCTTTCTTTCTTTCTTGTTCAGTTGAGGATTTTGATCTTTCCAGTGGGTGAGGGTGCTTCTCCATAAGACCCAAATCTTCTATATCCAAAATGTGCCGGTGCTTCAACTCCTCCTTGTGCTGTTTCTGCACACTTTGGCCTGGTAAAGCAAAATATATAGTCCACATTAGCACATGGACAGTGATATGTCACCACTGGTTTAGCAGAAAGAGTCATGCCCGGCCCTTGAGAGCTCCTTTATCAATCTTGATGGCAGCACAGATCCTGGAGAGAAATGATGGCAGCTTGCTCTCCAAACTGGTCAACAGAGACAGTGTTGCAACACTCAACATGGTACCAACAGACATGCCCACTTTTCTTTATTTTTAAATAAAGAAAGAGTTTTAACTCTTCTTTCTTTCGTTAACTCTGTCTTTTTTCTTTCTTTAAGGTTATTAATTATTTTTAGCTGTTGTGATTTGGTAGTTCACAGCATCTTACGAATGGTAGTGAGCTTTGGCAAAAACTGCATATTTGCTCAATTCATAGCGAGCGTGTAGAAGAATTAAAATATCACAGATATACTTTTATAGGTGCTGTGGTTCTTGAGTTACGTTGTGAAGAGGACTGAAACAACAACACTTTTGTAAAACGTACATAACTCATTAACAACAATAAATTAAGCAAGTTTACAAAGTATATGATTTGTAGAATGAACTTTTGCAAAACATCAATGTGTTAATTTTCAATAATAAATTGATCTAGATAATGAAAATCGATTTTTAGGTTGCTTCGACCAACAATACCTCGTCTACCCTTAACTCTGTGTTTGTCTTTCGTTCTTTGTTTTGCAAATATCACCATGTGACAAAGGCTAGCCATGAATTAACACGGCACTTTCACGTAGCTTCTTCCCAGCAACCTACGCACATTCCAATCAAAAGTTCATGGTAAAAGGAGCCCAATGTCAAATAATTTTTATAGAAAAATAAACTGACTATACCAGAACAGGCAAATATCTGAAGTTCACTCCAATCCATTGACAAATAATATATGTCAATTGTTCACAGGGAATGATATATATGCCCGGGATGTATGTATACATTATTTTTGCAAAGGTTTCCATGGGTACTTGATTCATTAGAAGAAGCATGAATAATTTCCTCTGTGTTTGTGCAATGATCCAAATAACCCGTGAATTCTGTAGAGCTAAGAATTAAGTTCATTTAAGGTAGACTTAAGGTGGTACTACACCCCCTGTTAAATTTTGTGACTAATTTTCAATTTTTCTCAAAAAATAACTACACACTGGTAACAAGAGTTATGTAGGGCCTATATTGTAGGCAAGGAATCCAATTACTTCACTGAAATTTCAGTGATTCAAGACAAGTGGTTCATTATGTATGTTAAGAAATGAGGTACATTCTAGCGGTACCTCTTTTCTTATCATAAATAACGTACCGCTTGTCTTGAGTCACTGAAATTCCAGTGTAGTAACTGGATTCCTTGTCACAAATTTATCAAAGGGTGTAGTACCACCTTAAACTATCAAATTTAGTTTATACGATGATAAAAATATGGAATGACTTTCTCTTTCAATTTGTTGCAGTCATCAAAGTTTCAGGGCAAAATTCATAACCATACAGATTTGGGCCAGACCAATATAAGCAAACATGCAAAGATATGAATTAATTTACATAGTTTACCAAATTAATTCAGACACATGTAGAAAATGAAATTATTTTTACTTCAAAATCGTCTGAAAATGCTTTTAATTGTGCACTTTGAAAATAAAAATGTGCAGCCCGTGCAGTTTTTCAATGGTTATTTCTAGCCCGGCGAGTTAAAAAAAAAGTACATTTAAGCTGTCAGTTCAGCCCCGGCCCCTTGCCTTTCTGGCCTACGGACCCCCTGTTTTGTTTGTTTTTGTTGGGGTTTTGGGTTTTTGGTTTTTTTTGTGTGTTTTTTTGTGTGTTTTATTTTTGTTTTTGGTTTTTTTTGTGTTTTTTTGTGGCTTTTTTACAAGGTTCTAATAAACTAGGCCCATTATGTGACACACCTGAGGCCCTACCCCAAAGATGTGCATTTTACCCAATTTGGTCCAGCCAGAGGTCAAAGGTCAAGGCCCCAGTGAACCAAATGTAATTACAAATACTGTTTCACAGCCAATAAAAATACCATTATACATGTAGGTCACCTAGTATGAGCCCCAAATGCTAAATGTTAAATGTTAAATATAAGAGGCAGGGAACTTAGATCTCCGGGAATTGCGACTGAAAAAGGTCACGATTCACACAAGTCGGACCTCATCTCTACGACCTGAATTGACATAGGTCAGTTTATTTCCCGGCATGCTTAGTAGGCACATCGGTCTTACCATAGACCCTGGAAGATATTTAATAAACGTTTGCTCCACAATTTATCAATACATGCATGATAAAATATTAAAACATCGTATAAGAACTATTCTATAGTAAATCAGTTATACCAAGTAACTGATGAGGCATTAAATATGCAGGATATTAATCATCTTCCTAATAGGCAGACTATGGTACATGTCATAGACGTGACTTTTTACTTCCGCAAATGGCCGTTGGTCGGACCTCATCTCTTCTCAAATTGTGACCCAGGTCCCGACATTTAACCCTATGCAGTCTCATCCCCTGGTATAGACTGGTACCCTTAAAGGCCTTATCCCATAGATGTGACTATTGTTTTTACATTTTGGGCCCTGTGCCCCATGACCCCAAATGTTTAAAAAAGCAGTAATCTAAAGCAAATTTAGCAGGTGACATCACCCTTAGGCCTAACACTGGAACAACATATGTGGGTACATGAGCCTTATATGTCAAATATTATGGGCTTATTGTTATAACAAATACAGCGACTTCAGGACACTTTGGTATACTATTGGCGAGGGTACTTGGCCCCCCTATACATATACTTACTTCTTTACACTAAACCAAGTAAATAGCCTGTTAAAGGGCATATATATTGCTCGGACAACATAATACCATTGGCAAGCTAATATTATGAGGGCAACGAAAACGACTCCTTTTTTTGAGAAAATAATCGTTTAAAATTGATATTCCGCAAAAACCAACTGTAAGCGGTGAGTTCCTTCGAACGAGACAGATTTGACCTACAAACTAATGTGATGTCATGATATGAATATTGCCAGCTTTGAGAGAATGGACTGTCAACACTCTCAATGTACAGAACGTATACTGTTTTTGTTATCAGAAAAAAAATCTGAATCAAGTATAACAAATTTAATGGTTTTTACACATACGGATAAAAAATCATATATTAGTAAATTGTGATATTACAATTCATATGTATATCAACAAGATGAGGAATACCGGGGTACTTGGACTAAAAAATAATTTAGATCAATTTCACAGTACGAGCTTAGAATTGAGCATGACATATCAATATTGTATTTATTATGCAAATAACCAATTTCTATGGCACGGGAACTAACCTTTAGTTGTGTCTTCCCAATTTCTCGTGGTACAAGGTCGCGCATTATATACACCAATGAACATCAAAAGAGCTCTCCGAGAGCTAATGTGTATGTAGGCCTACTGCTCGTGAACATAATTATAGTGTCCTACACAGCCAGTTTGGTTACGCTATTAAAATAACAGTGCGACTCATGTTAATTTTATTAATACCAAAAGTGTTGTTTTTGCAAATGAAACAACTTTGAAAAACGATTCCGCTATTCACGGCTTTTTGAATTTTTCAAATCAACAAAATCATCTTTCAGTATAAAACAATGCAGAGCTCTGAAAACAATGATTCTTGACATGAATTTTGACATGAATGGGGTTTTCAGTCGGTGTTTCAAAAATGGTAAAATCACTATAGGAGTAGAAATAAGGTTTGTAGTGTGATGCTTATTTCTTTCGTTGGCTAGAAGAGATGAAAAATTTACTTGCAAATGGTAGACTGAAACAGTTGCAAAGATCTATAGCAACGGCTCTCTTGAATAAAGGCGTACATGACAAAGAAGATATGGCCAATATATGTCAAGTTATGCAAAGAAGTGTTTTGTAATATTAAGGAGGGAGTTATTTCTTAAATTTTATTAACGACATATCATTATCATGCAGGCCGTTTCAAATTTTTCAAATCAACCTATATATATATATGTCAAGTTATGCAAAAGAAATCTTTTGTAATTTTAGGGGGGTATTTCTTCCGTATAGACGAATCGCACGAGCCAAGTGATGGTCAGAATTTAGTCGGCCATGACTGGGTCCCCGGCGCACCAAACTGGTGTTGTGACTGCCCAATTGGGTGGATTAAAGCCGCTTAAAAATCGATGTTATGTTGTATTGTGTTGTCAACATTCATCGTTCTATTGTCTACGTGTAACACGGGTGATGAAATGCAGTTTAAAATCCCCGCCAAGGACGCATCATTTCATATTTTAGGTGGGATATACACTACGGGGACCCAGCTATGGCTGCCATTGAAGTGTAGGAATGCGTGAAATGAGATTCGTCTATAGAGATTGTGCATATGACGTATCATACTACAGCAGTGGACGCGGTTCACCAAGTATTTCTAAAAGGCTGCTAGAACAAGAAAAACTTTAATGCTATTTTCTTGCACATGCTGAGGAAGCCTGATTACCTTTTTAAAATAGCCGAGTGGGAGGGTTTTCAATGAAATATTTTTGTGTAAAAACTGAAGCATCTTATGTATAAAATAATATTTGAATATTAACTGTACATCATATATGACGATTCGTGATACCCAACGGTGCTACAGTTTATGTGGTTTAGAAAGCAGAGAATTTTATTTCAATTTTATACACGCTAAAAAATATTTTCTGAATTTAGTGGAAATGAACAGTGGATTGATGGTGAAGATTTTATGTACATTTTACGTAGGTCCCAACTAAAGATTACTGTTTCGTCTTTATGGGAATCTAATCTTTTAATATCTGAAAGAAACTTTGGGGACCTACGTGGACTTCTACTACCGGTATAAATTGCAAAAATCCAGACCGTGTATGCACGAAAAATGGTAGGCCCCACATGTATATATAATATAGGAGTAGCACGTGCAGCTAGCCCGGCGAGTCAAAATCGATATAATGTATTGTGCATGTATGGGAGGTCCATTTATTGTCGGATTTCTGTATGTAGAACACGCAGTTATCAACAATTGAGCGCTATTAATACACATTAATGTTTTTAAGCAAATAAAATTCCAAAATATGGTACGTTTTCTGTCTTTGCTTGTCACGTGGTAAGCCTATGTTGAAGTTGCGATTATATGTTCAAAAAAGTTTCAAGATGGATATCAACAAGTCATGTGGCCGAGCGGTCTAAGGCGCTAGGCTCATTCAGAAGTCACGATAGCGGTGTGGCGTGAGTTCGAGCCCCACCTCTTCCAAACTAAATTTCCCTTTTTGAAAAAAAAATCATATTATGTTAGGGAAATGTGGCTGGGAGAATTTATGTATGACGAAGAGTGGTGTGGTATCATACCGTAGGCTAAATATGGCGGACTACTCAAATGCATTCAACAAAAGCATGATTGCAATCTACCGCGACAGTTCGCCTCACTCACATAGCAATTAAATGCACCACGACCAAATAGGTTGATGACAACATTGAATGGACTGCACTGCGCCATGATTATGGAGAAGGACACCGGTTCAAATCCTTTGTTTGGAGCCAATCAATAATTTCTCTCCCCCCTCTCTCTCTCTCTCTC
This sequence comes from Amphiura filiformis, assembly GCF_039555335.1. Lineage (NCBI taxonomy): Eukaryota > Metazoa > Echinodermata > Ophiuroidea > Amphilepidida > Amphiuridae > Amphiura > Amphiura filiformis. The sequence continues at coordinate 57,097,437 of NC_092647.1, read as the reverse complement.
TCTCTCCTCTCCCCCCTCTCTCTCTCTCTCTCTCTCTCTCTCTCTCTCTCTCTCTCTCTCTCTCTCTCTCTCTCTCTCTCTCTCTCTCTCTCTCTCTCTCTCTCTCTCTCTCTCTCTCCCTCTCCCAGTTTCGTTAATACTTCTTGGTTTTTTTATCATCATACGTCATTTGATTTTTATGATACTTTTCTATCTTTCAGGTTTCAGCTATTCAGCTAATTTGAAAAGATGAATTCCTGCCTAGTTCTGTGTCTCTGTCTCATCGCTGCATACATTTTAGTCAGCGAGTCAGCCAATGTTCCCTTTGCCGCTATAAATAAACAGGGCTTAGTGGTAAGTATCACATGGCGTAGTTTTCAAAAGGAGGGGGCAATGTGACTTTCAATTTTCGAAAACTGTCCAAAATTATCAAATCTCAAAAAAGGCTTACAAATGTACAAATGTCAAATTTACATTGTACTTCGGTTATATTTATATATGCGCTTTTATAAATTCGCGCTGCCATAACAGCTTATAGACAGTAAGTCTCGAAGTGACCTATATCATGATATAGCGAGTGGTCTGACTTCCTATATATTTAAATGCAAAGGCGGAACAACATGAGACTGCTGTGCAGCAAAATTGTCTATTTTGTTCAACTTTGTGATTATGTTGTAAACGTTTCCGTCGTTGAATATTTTTTCCGTCGTCAAATACTTTCAAAATATTGTTTTTGATGACATAAGATACGGAATAATTGCAAAATGTGTAATAATTTTGCAATTCTCTGACCTACGCCACTGACTTTCAAGAATAAGGGTAGTTTTCTGAAACTGAACAACTTGTTTAGGGTACCTTTTCAAATTCTTGGTAAATTACGAATCCAAAAAGGGTACATTTTTTAATTTTTACTTGCCAAAAAACTCATTTAAGTGGTAAATTTTATATATTAGATTACCTTATTAAGGGCCTAAATTTGCTGGTACTAGGTAAAACTTGTTGGTCACGCATGCGTACACTATCATACTTGAGTGGCCCCCCTGGGCTTCCAAGCTGATGTTTGATATAGCTTAACATGCATGTATGATAATTTCCTTGTCTGCTTTATCTTTAGCAAGCCTGGGCCGACCACGATATACAGAAGCGTGACGCAAGTTCTGGGGACAGCCGCGTCGTGGACCCGGATTCCGAAAGTTCTTCTTCCGAATAATTGTGGGCGGGTGCAGTTGCAGCTGTCCAGGAGGAAGCAGTTGTCAAGGGTTCAAGTTCATGCATCTGTATCTGCCCGAATTATTGCACAATGCACATATATCTAAATGGTGACATCCCGCTATCTCTAAGGTCCGCTATCTCTAAGGTTCGCTATCTCTAAGGTTCGCTATCACTAACGTGTAAAGTCTATGGAGATCAGAATCCCGCTATCTCTAATTGAGAAAAAGGTTCGCTATACCTAAAAAAAAGGTCCGCTACTTCTAAGGTTCGATATCACTAATTTAGAATAAGGTTCGCTAGTTCTAAGGTTCGATATCACTAATTTTAAATAGGGTTCGCTATCACTAATTTAAAATAAGGTTCGCTATCACTAATTTTGAACAAGGTCCGCTATCACTAATTTATTGAAGGTTCGCTATCTCTAAGGTTCGTTATCACTAATTCCTATAAAGGTCCGCTATACCTAAGGTTCGCTATCACTAATTTTGTTTAAGGTTCGCTATCCCTAATTAATTAAGGTTCGCTATCTCTAAGGTTCGTTATCACTAATTTCGATTAAGGTTCGCTATACCTAAGGTTCGTTATCACTAATCTTAAATAAGGTCCACTATCTCTAATTTTAAATAAGGTCCGCTATATCTAATTTCAAATAAGGTCCGCTATCTCTAATTTTAAATAAGGACCGCTATAGCGAACCTTATTTGAAATTAGAGATAGCGAACCTTTTTTGAAATTAGAGATAGCGAACCTTATTTAAAATTAGAGATAGCGAACCTTATTTGAAATTAGTGATAGCGAACCTTAGAGATAGCGAACCTTAGAGATAGCGGACCTTATTTAAAATTAGAGATAGCGAACCTTAGGGATACCGGGATTGTTAAAATTAGAGATAGCGGACCTTATTTTAAATTAGTGATAGCGAACCTTAGAGATAGCGAACCTTCAATAAATTAGTGATAGCGGACCTTATTTAAAATTAGAGATAGCGAACCTTATTTAAAATTAGTGATATCGAACCTTAGAAATACCGAACCTTTTTCAAAATTAGTGATATCGAACCTTAGGTATAGCGGACCTTTTTCGTAATTAGTGATAACGAACCTTAGAGATAGCGAACCTTAGAGATAGCGAACCTTAGAGATAGCGAACCGTAACCGTTCCATCTCCGGCACAGTCTAAACCGGTCTCGTGTGAACAACTCCTCTTAAGCAGTATTCAGACTTTTTTATTGTACGTAAAATATTGTATGTAACATTATCTATTACCATTCTATTTCCAGTAATGTTTAAGTTCTAACGAATGTTTGATGACGTAAAATCGATAATATATTTCTAGTAGATATTATATGTAACATATTATCGATTTTTCGTCATCAAACATTCGTTAGAACTTAAACATTACTGGAAATAGAATGGCAATAGATTAAATAACGTAGATATGTTACATACAATATTGTACGTACAATACTCGGAGTCTGTGGAGCGCTTTATGAAGAAATAGTTTCATTAGTATGTTAATATTAAAGCAATATTATAACATTTTCATTCCGAATAGATAAGTATTTCTTTGCCATAAAATGTTAGCTTTTATTATCAGATATGTCCCCTTTTAATTTTGAGCCAAACAACCGAGGTAAAGCAAAGAAAATTGAATTTACTACCAGCGCCGATGTCGCCAATGTGTATCACTCCGTCGGTTGTGTTTGATGTGTATATCCGTCCCGCACGCAATGCACGTACTGTGTTGTCAATATCGTGTACGCGTTCGACTAATATTTCCATCGTAATAATAAAACGCCGAATCCGGCGTTTTATTCAAAATCTCGGATTATGACAAAACTACAGCACCTATAGTCTTGATTTTTCAGGGTATGTTAGTTTAATAAAGTACAATATAATCATGTAAAAACAGAATTTTGGAAAAATATTGAGGGCGTTCTCCTCAGCAAATGTTATAATATGGCTTTAATATCACTACGTCATACATCATGTATTTAGTAGAGCAACATCGCTAATGTTCCGTGATCAGATCGTTGTAACAAATGTTTGAAAGTGTTTCTGACTTGCCTGAAGGATACTGGGTTTTTTTACTAAACAAAAATTCTTTAAGGGTGGTCTTAACCCTGGAATTATGGAAACTTTCGGGCTTCATAACTGCTAAATTATTAGTCTAAAGAATATAAAAGTATACATTTTAGACTGGAAATGACTTGCTGAATTCATCTGTGAGGTCCAATTTGGGCCAAAATGCTCATTTTTGGAGAAAATCCCAAAAAACGGGTTTTTGGGCCAAATTTTTTCGTGCAACGTAACAACAAAATTGTTTGGCCAAAACATCAAGACTCTAGGTGCTGTAGTTTTGTCAAAATCCGAGATTTTGAATAAAACGCCGGATCCGGCGTTTTATTATTACGATGGAATTATTAGTCGAACGCATACACGATGTTCATAACACACAGTACGTACACGGCGTGCGGGACGGTGATATACACAACAAAGGGTCGTACCATAACATGACCGAAGGAGTGGTACGTATTGGCGACATGTGCGCTGGTAGTAAATTCCAATTTTCTTTGCTTTGCCGCAGTTGTTCGGCTCAAAAATAAAAGGGGATATATCTGACAGTAAAAGCTAACATTTTATGGCAAAGAAATGCTAATCTATTTTGTTTGAAAATGTTATAATATTGCTTTAACATAAAATATTAAATGTTTGAGCAAACTCATAGCATATACTCCAAATATATAATACACAAATAAACAAAGCAAGGAGATATCACAGGATAGCCCTTTAAGGGATCTAGAATGAGCGTTTTGAGCGTTTCGACAGTATTTTTGTGGGACATGAGCACATCAGACATATCGAATTGCATTCTGAATACGAAGAATGCCTTTCTGATATCAAATAATTTTCATTTTTTGAAATTCACGATATAATACAAATTTTATGACAAATTATTAAAATTTCATATTTTTCACATTTTTGATATATTACAGCCCTCGAAGTAAATTTTATAAATCTAATGACATATTCTTAAAAAGTGTATGTAGCTGGGAGGAAAAGCCGACGATCAATTGAAAATTTTGACCTTTCATATTGAAGATATGGATTTTTTCCCAAAAGACCTAATTTTTTTTGTGTGTTTTGGGGAAAAAAATTCATATCTTCAATACGAAAGGTCAAAATTTTCAATTGATCGTCGGCTTTTCATCCCACCTACATACACTTTAAGTATAAATCATCAGATTTATAAAGTTTGCTTCGAGTAATGTTAAATATCACAAATATCAATTTTTAATCATTTGCCATAAAATGTGTATTACATTGCGAATTTCAAAAAATCAAAATTATTTGATATCAGAAGGGCATTCTTCCTATTCAGAATGCAATTCGATATGTCTGATGTGCTCTAATGTCCCACAATAAATACTGTCCAAACGTTCATACCCCACCCCTTAAGCCCAAAGGCTTATTTCCGAAGGGGTCCTTAATACATAGAAGGGCAAAAGGCGTATAATAAGTTAATTAGCGTTTACAAGTGACAGAATTGCCGTGAATATATTTCAATTACATCAAATAAAATATATATATACAAGTGAATATTAAAAGTAAAAAAAGCATTTAAACATGATTAAAATCATTAGATACTAATTTGGTTAAAAGATGAGTTTTACAGACTTTTTGAAACTTGGTTTATCAGAAATTGATTTGATTGCACTTGGTAAGTTGGCCCAATCCTGAATGGCATTATAATAAAAAGAGCCAGAAGTGATGGTACATGTAGTGGATTTTGGAACACGAAAATTTTGAGCACTGTTTCTGGTACTGTATTGGTGCACGTTTGAAACTCTGGTAAAATTTGAACTAAGATAGTCTGGGCCAACTTCATTAAAAATTTCAAAAACATGGTTCAACCTGAGTTGTTTTGCCCTATTTTGTATGTTAAGGAAATTAAGATCTTTAAAATCATCTTCTGTAATATGATACATGCAATTCTTATTTAAAATGAATCTGATAACTTTGTTTTGAGCAATTTGTAGGATTTTACTCATCTGCTTACATGTATGTGTGCCAGCATGCCAAGAAGAAATAGAATAATCAAACAAACAAAGTACGAGAGCAGAACATAACATTTTCTTGATATTTTGATCAAGAAACTTTGCCTGCCTGTAAAGAAATTTGAGTCTAGAATTTACTTTTTTTATGACACCAAGACCCATTTCTTCACCATGCAAGCACTGGTCAATAGTAAGACCTAAGTATTTAACTGAGGGAGTAGCATGAATTGTTTGCCCTTCACACTCAATGGTAAAATTTTGCCAATTCTTCAATTTACGTTTTGTTCCAAAAAGAATGAGTTCTGTTTTACCCATGTGGAGAAACACTTTATTATCAATGAGCCATTTGTTACAGCTTTCCAGATTTTTGCTAAGCTGCTGCCCAATTTTAACGGATCTTTATCAGAAACCAAAAGAGCGCTATCGTCTGCATACTGAAGAAGCATACAATCAACACAGTTGGGCATGTCGTTCACGTACCAAAGGAACAAAATGGGACCCAAGATACTCCCCTGTGGAACTCCACATCTTGAAGCCATAGAGTTGGAGTCTGAGCCATTAACATTAACAATCTGAGATCTGCAATTCAGATATGACTCAAACCATTTAGTGGAGTTCATTCCCAGAGCAGTTAGCTTTTGACATAAAATAGAGTGATTAACACTGTCGAATGCTTTCTGGATGTCAAGAAGCACCATTCCAGTAAACAGACCAGCACTGATTTGGTTTCTGATATGATCTTGAAGATAGATAAGACATGTGTCTGTGGAATATTTACCTCTGAAACCTGACTGAATTTAAATAAGATGTTATTTTCCGTGAGATACCTGTTAAATTGTACAAACACTGCTTTCTCCAAAATTTTGGAGGCCACAGACAAAATACTAACAGGTCTGTAGTTGCCTACTTCCAACCTGCTCTTCTTTTTATATAATGGTTTGACCTTGGCAATTTTCATTTCACTTGGAAACACTTCAGTCCTGATAGAGAGATTAATAATAGATGTGATTGGAGATTTAATGACCTCTGCAGCATCTTTCAGAAAACGAGCCGGCAAGCCATCTAAGCCAGTGCCTTTATCGATGTTAAGATTGGTTAGCTCATCATAGACAAAGGCCTCACTGACCTCATGGAGATCAAAGGATCCATTCCTAATATGACTGTAATAGCTTTGGAACCTGTTGGAGTTAACATCATAAAGACCACTTGGCTCAGGTAACTCACCAACAAGTTTGGCAGCAACCCCAGTAAAGAATTTGTTGAAATGATTAGCAACTTCTTTGTTCTCAAAACACTTTTTACCATCAATATCTAAAACCATATTGGTAGAGTCTTTTGTTTTGTTTTGGTACCCAAGCTATTTGAGATTTTTCCAGAGCTTTTTAGAATCATTTTTATTTGCTTCAATCTTATGCAACATGTACTGTTGTTTAGCAGATCTTATCTTTCTTTGGACTTTATTACGTAACTTACAGTACTCTTTATAATACTCAGATATATGTTTGTTTTTATTAAATTTTGCAAGCAAACAGTCTCTTTCTCTGATGTCATCAATAATCTCACTTGTCATCCATGGTTCAGAGCGTTGTTTAATCCGAACTTCCCTTAGAGGAGCAACAGAGTCAAGAGTGTTCAAGAATATGTTACAAAACATGGACCAAGCTCTATCAACATCGTTACATGACAATATTTCAGACCAGTCAGTTTCAGACAACTTATCAATGAAAGATTCCTTGCTGTAATTCTTTAAAGATCTTACTTTAACCCTTTTATGTTCGTTAAATGTTGGTTTGGGTGACTTAAACAGTTAGCATGGTTAGTTAGACGCAAGTGACCATGTACATACCCCAAAGTCACTTACATTATATTATTATAGAGGGCAGAATTAATCGTCCATTTGTTGCCGAAATGAGTAACATGTAATTGTGGACATATCTGGTTCTGGCTCTAAGATGTCAAATATTTTTTGTTATGATCTGATAAGTATTTAATATAGTCCTATACTGGTTTTAAGACGTTTTTAAAGCATTTTGGAAAAAACTTTTCCCCCTCAATATTTCCTTGCAAAAGTGGAATGAACCCCTGGTTATAATGTAGGGCATCATACTTTTTGCATAAATATGTCGGTCGCCCGATAATGGTCTTTCATTACCGCCACGTTCATTATAAACGCATCACAAATATTATCTACTCCTTTGTGGAAGACAGTAACTCCAAATTTGTGCATCAAATTTTCAAAAAGAACCCCAACCCCACTAAAATACCAATTGGCGTCAAATCAATAGCTCCTTGCATGTTGCCATGGCGACCATGTGAATGAAAAAATGCAGCTTCCAAAGTTGCACTTATAGACGAATCCAACGAACCAAGTCATGGTTATGATTTGGTCGGCCATTACTGGGTCCCCGCAGCACCAAACTGGTATTGTGACTGCCCAATTGGGTGGATTAAAGCCGCTTAAAATTCGATGTTACATCTTTTACTTTTGTGTTGTAAACTGTCATTATTCTTTTTTCTACGTGTAACACGGGTGATAGAATGCAAATACCCTCCAAGGCCGCATCATGTCACATTTTAGGTGAGATGGAGCCGACCGGGACCAACTATAGCTGCCATTGAGGTGTAGGAATGCGTGAAATTGGATTCGTGTATACCTATTGAAAATTATTGGTTTTCCTGCTTTGTCTCATCGGGAGTTGAGAGGGACATCTATATGCCCCCTATAGACGAATCGAATTTCATGCATTCCTACACCTCAATGGCAGCCATAGCTGGAACCAGTCCACCTAGTCGAGTCCATCCCATCTAAAATGTGAAATGATGTGGCCTTGGCGGGGATTTTAAATTGCATTCCATCACCCGTGTTACACGTAGACAAAGGAATGATGAAAGTTTACAGCACAATACAATCATGATGCAGTCATGTCTATAGTAGAATTCACCACGACCTTTGCAGGACTTAAACCCCATTAAAAGCTATTAAACCAAGACAACACTCATTGAAAACAGCTCAACTGATTAAATCAGATCTTCTCTGGTTAAATCCACACTACACATGTTTCTGTTTTACCTGTGCGGTATTGCAATGAGCTGGTATTATAGTTTCAGTTGGGTAACCGATTATAAAGCAAACGCAAGGTAACAATACTATGTGGGCCTTTGCTTACGAAATGAGACAATACTCTGCATATTGTTAACCAGCATTCTTGAAAATGAGAAACATAATGGTTGTAGACTTAACACGGTTTGGAAATAATTTCTTCATATTTTTTGGTGTTATCTGTCGTTTACATATCCTTCCTAAAACACAAAAGTGCGAAAATTTCCAAACACCTAAATTAGCTAAAAATTTAGGACATGTTACAAAACATTTCAGAATTTCAGAGGATACTTTAAATATTGGCCGGTTATTTTTCACACAGTGACGTTAACTAGGCAATGGCCTGTACTTCTAACATACACTATTTGTAGAGGTCACGCGTCAATGGTTAGAGCACTGTGTATTGTGTATAAGAAAACGGACAGTAACTGCAGTATGTATAGCATCGATTTTAAGCGGGTTTAATCCACCCAATTGGGCAGTCACAACACCAGTTTGGTGCGGAGGGGACCCAGTAACGGCCGAATGAATTCTAACCATCACTTCAATTCAATTCAATTCAATTTATTTCCATCAAAATACAATAAATGCTTAAATAACACCAAAATGATTTGAAAAAGCACAAGATGGAGGAGATACAACAAAAGGCAAATGCCTGCAAAAGTGTTGCACCACCTTACACAAAAATAAAACACCCCCACAGTCGGGCCCACACACATAATAACAAAACAAGACAAGTGCGGAAGCCTAACAAATAATAAGATAAATATACCAGTGTTGTTAATTTGCCGGCAGATTAAAATGACGGTTAATCAACTGGTAAATTGGCATTAAATTACGATAAATAATGTAAATTATGAAAATACAAAATTGTAAACTTTACTTACTAAGGAACTAGGGGCCTAAAGCATTGTAAGTAGAAGATACTCTTGTAGTAAATAAAGGTGAAACTCAAAAATAACATTATACTTCTCTGTAGTCCACTTGCCAACTGTGCATACTCTGGCTATTGCATTTAAGCTTAGAACTCTGATTCAATTAATTTGTGCACAATTGAAAGATTTTCACATCTGATCTTTTCAGTCACCGTACTCCCTCTGTTTGTTAGCTTCCCAAGATTTTTTACTCGGGCTTTCGCGATTAATAAACTGGCAGATTCTAAAATTAGAATTGTTCAGTATTGAAGTACCATTATTATAGTTATGCCATTATGATATGTTGCATTCAATAATAATAAGCCTACGTATACTTTACTTTTTACTGTCACAAATATAATTATAGAAACTTTTTCATAACCATTTTATACTAGTATTTTGATGTAATAAATATCAGTATAATTTCGAGTTCAACTGAATGCGTTCATCATGAATAATAACATATTTTTGTTTATCAAAAGTCGACTATGGCATAGTCTATAATAATATTTGATCTTTTGTATTACTTACATTTTTAAAAGAATTCAAATGTATTGCACTTGGCTCGGTGGATTCGTTTATAGTCGAGGAGCAAGAGGTTTTGAAAAATGGTTGAGTTCAAAACCCATGTCTACCAATATTTGTTATCTTGAGGTGCTAGAATAGACCTTTTGAGTCACTGCTGGAGGGGCAATGGACTCCAATTGTATGTTTAACGCTAGAGGTCACGAAAGGTCACACAGGGGTAAAAGTTTGAAAATGCTTCGATCTTGTTGAGAGATATATCAAATTACTCAGCCTATTCTCATATTAGTACATGTTAACCAATGGATACGAGAAAAAAATAGTATGCATTGCCCATTGGGTTAAAATATATCGTGGTCTCACATGATATACTAGTATATGATGAACAAGGAATATTACCATACATTTACACTCTACCATGTTTGTAGCGGTTCCCCACACGTTAGGGAGCGTATTCGATGAATATTGGGAGCCACCGAAAATCAAAACATCACGTGACTGCTGGTGCTGGTAGCTACATTATGATACGAGCCGATGATTTCATGATTTAGTCATGACATTTCATGATTTTATGAAAAGGTAAGATTCAATGTAAACCCCGGCCAAGATGTGTCGGGGTTTGTTCTTTTGGCGCACTCCATATAATACGCTATTATTGCTTGAAAACTGAATGTTTCGTCGATCATTATTCTTGGTCATGCCAGTCAGTGCTAGTCGGGATTATGCACTTTCAGTTTCGCACGCGTTTGAACGGGAATTGGATTGCGTACTTTTTCGATGTCTAGTGAGCAAATTTCTTCAATATTTTGAGAAAATGATGTCAAATTTTCTATTCTATATTGTTTGGTAATAATGTCTTTTGCCAATAGTATGTTTAAAGTTGTAATTTTGTGTTTTTGATCGCAAAGATCGGATATTTTCCTTCCCGATTCGAATTCTGAACCCTTCGCAAGGGTGCCGATTTCGGCAGAACTTTGACGACAATTTTGCCTTTTTGGACACTAAAATGCATTCGATCCTTAATTTTGTTTCAACCGAGTCTTAAATTATCAAGCACAATAAGGTTGGTACCACTTTTATATACATTGATAAAATATTAAAGATTTTTTTTCAAGTTTCTAACCGGCGCAAATCGTTAAGTGTGTATTTCCCATTGACATCCAAAATGGGAAATACGAGTCTGATGGACATAGGAACGGCGTCCATGACTCAGCGAGTCTAGTCAGTGCAATGAGTAGTAGTACGTACGTGGGTCAAAATTCGGAACCATTTTCATCGTTATGTTTCGGAATTTTATCCCACAAAACGCTACAGTATAACATTTTGACCCATAAAAATAAGCAGAAAATGGGTTTAAGATTGCATAAAAAAAATGAGAAAGTTGCAAAAATGTAATTTAATCACCAAAATCGTTTTAAAATCACACGTTCATACCATTTACCAGTCCATGGCGCATCATTCATGTCATTGCGTAGTAGTACACACAGGGATCTATACGATGATTTTGTTTTTTGGGTGGATCACCGTATAGGCATTTTACATATAAAATACAAGTAACCTGTGCATCATGCAATTGCAGACTGGTAATGCACAGTGCCGCTGGTTACCAGTTGTTCTCGTCTATGGCGTATGTAATCGGTGAATTGGAGCCTACCCTACAAACAGCGTTGGCCATAGCCTATGGGGTGGAAGCTCTTAAATAGTCTGACGGTTCTTTATTCTGACAGTTCATTAGTCCGAAGGTTCTTTAATCCGACGGTTCTTTATTACGAAGGTTCTTTATTCCGACAGTACTTTATTTCGAAGGTTCTATAGTCAGAATTTTATAAATGGTTCCCTAATCCGAAGAGGTTCTTTAATCCAAATTTTAAAAACGGTTCACTAGTCCGAATATGAAAATAGGCTCTATAGTCCGAATTTAAAAAAAGGGTTCTATAGTCCGAATATGGAAATGGGCTCTATAATCCGAATTTATAAAAAGATTCTATAGTCCGAAATTGCAAAACGGTTCTATAGTCCGGGCCGAAACGGATACCGTGTTCTTAAGTCCGAATTGGTAAACAGGTTCTATAGTCCGAATTTTATTTTCATCGTTTGTTTCAGTGTCAAATCATCCATTGTTAAATACAAATTCGCTGAGAATTCAACATGGTTGCTTTTTCTGGATATTTTCCATAGCATACATTGACGTTTATCTTTATTCTGGTGGTAGGCCTATTTTCTTCATTTGTATCAGTTGTTCATTCCATTGAAACACACCTTTTCTTTGCGCACTTTTAGACCTTTTCGGCAACAAATTGATTATAAAAATACTACCAATCGATTTCAAAACGATGAAAATTTAATATGTACGGGTAGTCTTTTGATTAAAATTTGTGACAGGCCTATAGCCCTATCACCATTTTCGACTCGTTCTCTACCCTGAAAACCTGTTTCTGGTCATTTTTCAATCCGAGGGCATACTCACAAATTGTGTTATGCACTTTTTGGGTGATCAAGTTCATGTGTAGGTCTCAGGCATAGATAAAGAGCATAAGGAGAATATCTATGCCCTGTTGCACAGGCATAGATAAGAAGGAGGAGAAGACTAAACATAACAACAAATACAATATCTATGCCCCGTTGCACGGGCATAGATAACAACTGACAATTCAATTTACGGGTCAATTTCATAATAGGCCTACAAATTTCTCCCATTTATATAAAACAAGATTTCTTGCTGTCTGGTCTCTATACAAAGTGATTTCACATCTTTATGTGTGAGTGCAAAGGTCAAAAATTGTCAAAAATGGGCTAAAAAGTAGGCCTACAAGAAAAAGAGCATAAGCATCTTAATATCAGGGTACCAGCACCCCCACCACCGGGGGAAGACTTCTCACATGGGGGAAGTTTCACCCCTTTCCCCTTATAATAGATAGTGGCCAGCACATTTATAAAGGACTGGTTACTCACTACAATCTTCACTCTTAAACTGTGTTTTTCTGAATGTGCTGATCATGTTGATTGCTAGTCGGAAACTCCTGCGAAGCTATGGACATGGCATCTTACATACTCCATTCTATAACAGTCTGCCTAGTGCCTTGTGTGTTTTCTCTTCAATCATTTTGTTGAATGTAATTTTATGAATCAAATAGTTATGTGTCATTTTATTTATAATAAAGAAGTTATTAAATTAATAAAGTAAGACAATTTATTTATCTATAAGTGCATGTCAAATGGGGTACATTGTTCAATACTATATGCATAAATTATGCCCATATTATAGCTAGGCCCTAAAAACTTTATTTTGCATCGGATTTTTCCCGTTGAAAAGACAAAACTGATGTTTATGATAGCAACCATTTCATCAATAACATTTTGAGTCATTTTTATCCATAAAACGACACAGGATATGATAGATAACTACTTTCACATCAATATGGTCCATATGATCACAGATTGTTGAGAATCTGTGATATGATCCGGGGATATGATGAAGATTTTGATTCTATAGATCTGTTATCAACATGATATCACGCTGTTCAGTGGTCAAGGAGTAAGGACCCCGGTCAAGGACACTGATATGACATCATAGGTGATGTCAGATTTTCTTCTGCTGACCATATGATGCTATATATATTAACTATTATTGTTACATTTAGGCCTTTAAACTTTTAAAGTCATAATTAATTAGTTCAAACATAACTTTGGTAATACTCACTCGTTTACGTTCGTTGAAACGGCAAAACATACTTACTTTTCCTAACAAATCGAATTAAAATATTTTTAAAAAAATTTAACCACAAAAAGTATTTTAAAAAATCATTCCAATACCACTAAAATATAATCTCTTGAGTAAACTGACCCCAAACCTGAAACAGGTACCAGCCCCGAATGGGCTGGCGAAAAGACGTAGTATGGACCCACCATCAGTGTTTTGGCGCCCCTGAGATGAGGCAAACCATTAAAAAATATTATAATGTTTAATTGAACAGGAGAAAACAGACGGTTCGTGGACCCGTTGGATTTTTGTCTGCAAGAATTCTTCAGTTCTGAAAAAGAACTATAAAAGCAGCTGCAGGCCCATTTCTTTTCTTTTTTTTGCTTCAAACAAAATTAATGATTAAATTCATGCTATCCTCTTAAGGCTGGTTCAAAGTGAATATTCGAAGGCGAATATTCGGCTTCGAATACGTTTTGGGCGTCAAAATATATGCGGCTTCGAATATAAAACTATGAACCGGAGAAAGATATATTTCTACAATTCATAGCGTTGCCCGACTGTTAACAAGTATTGCCCGTTGACCAAGGTAAGCAAAATTTAGAGAATTTCTTTAACGAAGTTAATAAAATCATAATAGGTAAACTCCATTGAACTATTGTCATGATTTAATGTCTGTATAAATGGGTCTAAATAGGAGCAGTGGCGTAACCAGTGGGGGCCGGGGTGCAAGCTTCCCCCCGGACACAAAAAAACCCTGGAAGAAGAGTCCCCGGAAGAGTAAAAAATTGGGAAGGGGAAAGGGGGGGAGAATAAGAGGGAAGAAAAAGGAGGGAAGAAAGGGAAAGAAGAGAAAAATGGGAAGGAGAAGAGAAAAAGGAAAAAGAGGGAAGAGAAAGGGAAAGAAGAAAAGAAAAAGAGGGAAGAAAAGGGGAAGGAGAAGAGAAAGGGAAGGGACTCAAGGGACAAGAGAAAAGGGAAAGAAAGAGAGAAGAAGATCTATAGGCCTACTACTTTCATTGTGAAATTTGTACTCTGAAACACTGATATTTTCTAATATGCCAAAAACCAGGAGCTTCATGGCGCTCAGCCCCCTTGACCCCCGCCTGGGCTTTGCCCCTGGACCCCTGGACCCCACCGACTCCACCCGTTTAACGCTTCGTGGCAAGCGAGCGTTCTCTCGAATATAAATACTAAAACTTTTGATCAGAAATTGGGAAATGTTTCAATCTTGCCCCCCGGAAGGTCAGGTCTGGTTACGCCCCTGACCTGAATAGGAATCAAAAAGATTTGGTTTTCAGGACATTTACGACCTGCCTGTAACAGGCGCGGAGGTTGACCCATACCTTCTTGTAGGTTTCAAGTTCAACTGCAAAGCAAATCAAGAAATGAATGAGTAATAGATAAATAAATAAATAAAATAAATAAATAAATAAATAAAAAATAAATAAATAAGTCAATAAATAAATAATTAAATAAATAAATAAATAAATAAATAAATATATATATATATATATATATATTTATATATATAAATATATATAAATAAATGAATAATTAAATAAATAAATAAATAAATAAATAAATAAATAAATAAATAAATAAATAAATAAATATAAATAAATAAATAATAAATAAATAAATAAATAAATAAATAAATACGAAGTAGATAAGGCTGACTTGCCAGTAAACAAAGTGCTCGATCCGTCAGGAGAGCGTAAGTATAAACAAAAAGTAATGCAAAAATTAAATTTTTATGCAACTGCATACTGATCTTAAAGCTACATTACAAGCACACACATATGTAAATACAATCGTTATACACTTGACATAAACTGCTTGAACTTAAGCTACAATAGTCCATCATAAAACGAGTTAGTTGAAGTTGTGAAAAACCGTCAATAACCACTTGGCCAACCAAGAAAAATGTCATGTTACTCCAAAGTCACTGAGTTTGTATTTTCCCTTATGTCTGCATTTTGATACCAGTTCTGAGCGTTTGTTTAAGGTTGAGTTTTTATCAGCTGTCAAGATATGGTATTTTTCTGCAGAAAAATACCATATCTTGACAGCTGATAAAAACTCAACCTTAAACTTGCATAAAAATTTAATTTTTGCATTACTTTTTGTTTATAAATAAATAAATAAATAAATAAATATCATAAGATATGATTGAAGCGACGACAAATATGACAGCCCTCACAAGTGTTATATATGAGACCACCCACGGTGACCCACCAAATATATATCTGTCGAGTTCAACAAAATTCAACTCCCACAAATATATTTCCGGTGAATACTTTTTTTTCATTGGCTGATATCCACTTGAGATCGGTATTATCAAAGTAGTATTGCTCTCATTTCATGATTCATTGAGCAATCAATTTTGGCATTTGACCGAAATACGCGTCAAAAGATAAAAGTCTCGTTCGAACTTGTGTAGGCCTACATTGCTAGGGCCTAAGTGTGTTTTAATGCCTGATTCACAAATTATAGAAATAAACAAGAATTTATTTTAAAAGAACACGCAATGATAGGGTACCAACGCTCGTGGTTTTGGTTGTTCTGCATAGTTTATGAAGAGATTCATTGCAAAGCGCTATATATCCATTCCTACATATTACTTATTTTGCCCTCTTAATTATTAATTATAATTTTGAATTTGACTGATAACAACGCATTACATCTTTATTCGGCCCAAAATAACAAAAATGGGTGAACTTCCATGGCAAACGCATTTTTATATCAATAACCAATGATTTACCACCCCGGACCCTCACACGTCCTCTGCCAGGGGCAGATGCATATGGGGACCTAGAACTGGGGCCAAACATTATTTATGTAAAACCGGGGTGGAGGCATAAATCTGAATTTGGAGTTAGACTTTTTTTCTGCATCAGTCGATTTAAATAGAGCTACGTTAATATGGAAACATTCACTTGTACATTTAGGTTATGTTTGTAAGCCTAAATATCATATTATTTGCATAAAACATTACTAATCATATAAAAATGGGTACTCTTGTACCGCACTAATAAGGGGCACACCACTAAATCAATGCGCCATTTGTGTAACCCTAATGAGTTCCGGTAAAATACAGAAACTATTTGAGGTATTTTGGGCTGGTCTTTTAGACTTATTAATCAAAAAGAGTGGCGAATTATAGCTTAAATAAAAGTGGAAAGCCTATACATAAATTTGAGTTACCAAAAAAGTAGCATTTTTATCATTATTGAGAAAATAGGTCCGCGAATTAAAAAATGGCAGAATCGGGTTTGCAGTCTTGAGAGCATGTCAAAAACAGTGAGGGCGCTGTTCGCGGCCTTGTAGCGGGAAACGACGTGGAAGGACCCCTATACATTGAAACATATGTTAAACTTTCATCGATTTACAATCGACTGGTCATCATAAAAAAAATTTAAACGAGCCCAAAAGGCCTCAAAATGAGCAAAGAAAACCGGTGTTTTTACACATATTTCAATGGGAAGATTATTTAGTGGTGTGCGCCCAAATCATTTTCTTTCAGTTCGTTATCAGCCATGTTGGAACTATCCAGGCGTATTTGACAACTGGGCAGGTTAAGGGATGGGGTATGAACGTTTGGACAGTAGGTCTATTTATTGTGGGACATTGGAGCACATCAGACATATCGAATAGGATTCTGAATACGAAGAATGTCCTTCTGATACCAAATAATTTTGATTTTTTGAAATTCGCAATGAAATAGACATTTTATGGCAAATGATTAAAAATTGATATTTTTGATATTTAACAGTACTCAAATGAAACTTAATAAATCTGATGATTTATACTTATAGTGTATGTAGGTGGGATGAAAAGCCGACAATCAATTGACAATTTTGACCTTTCGTATTGAAGATATGGATTTTTTCCCCAAAACACCAAAAAAATTAGGTCTTTTTGGGAAAAAATCCATATCTTCAATATGAAAGGGCAAAATTTTCAATTGATCGCCGGCTTTCCTCCCAACTACATACACTAAGAAAATATCATTAGATTTATAATATTTACTTCGAGGACTGTTATATATCAAAAATATGTGAAAAATATCACATTCTAATAATTTGTCATAAAATTTGTATTATATATCGTGAATTTCAAGAAATGAAAATTATTTGATATCAGAAAGACATTCTTCGTATTCATAATTTAATTCGATATGTCTGATGTGCTCTCATGTCCCACAAAAATACTGTCGAAACGCTCAACGCTCATTCCAGATCCTTTATATTTCATTGGGGATTTTTGAAATCATCGTTCGTCGAACGATATTCAGGTGACCTCGAGCCTTTCATATAAATCAATAGTATCTCGCTATCAATTGCGCGATATTTAATCCGATTCAACTCATATTTTATTCGTTGCCGTATATATTTTGACGTCACAAAAAGTATTCGAAGCCGAATATTCGTCTTCGAATATGCACTATGAACCGACCCTTAGTTATAACATCCCATGTTAACAATGGGCTATTCATAGACAAAATCTCAATTCAAGTCGCGTTTTAAAATACAATTTTGCTGAAGCCTTGAGCAACTACACTAAGCCAAAAAAGAAACTTGTAAATTATCACAAGATCATATCTTAAAATTCTGTGCATCAAAATGAACCAAAATTACACACAGAATTACTTCAATACTCTACTCTAAATACATATCAATAACCAAGCAGTTGTCCAACTGACACAACAGCAAAATGCACTGACATGGAACGGCTTCCTGGACAGCATCCACAGACCAATAAATGGCACCCAGCACAAGAAATCTTTGAACAAAGACAACAAATATATTGCAAGTTTACTTGCCTATCTCTTACTTCTAATTTATCTGTGTCTATGGCTAAATAGTCAATAGCTACGGTTTGCCTAGACTGTCCCAGTCTCGGTTCCATCTCTGGGTAAATAATTATTATTTTAATTATTTATTATTATTATTTATTATTAATTAGAGCTAAAACCACCTTCTCCTTCACTCCAAAGATTAAAACCAACACACCACTAAGCCCTAAGTAATGGCAACAAAGTTATAGTGCTCCTGGAGCACTGTGCGTCGACGAAAACTCAATTAATCTACAAACCAACTTGTTTATTTTTTTATAATAGCTCTCCTAATCCGAGACTGTTCAGCTATGATAGTAAACTGATTTCCAAATAATTATCAAGCTATGTAACGTGACTGTGGCGTCAATTATGATAGCCCCGCCCCATTGTTAATTCAAATATGAGCTAATAGAGGGTATTCATTACTACGTCATTGATGTGATTGCTCATGCATAAAATTCCTCCACATAGGTTGTTTAGCTTAAAGCAATATTATAACATTTTCAAACAAAATAGATTAGCATTTCTTTGCCATAAAATGTTAGCTTTTACTGTCAGATATATCCCTTTTATTTTTAAGCCGAACAACTACTTCAAAGCAAAGAAAATTGGAATTTACTACCAGCGCACATGTCGCCAATACGTACCACTCCTTCGGTCATGTTGTGGTACGACCCTTTGTTGTGTATATCACCGTCGCGCACGCCGCGTAGTACTGTGTGTTATGAACATCGTGTATGCGTTCGACTAACAATTCCATCGTAATAATAAAGGGCTGAATCAGCCTTTTATTCAAAATCTCTGATTTTGACAAAACTACAGCACCTAGAGTCTTGATTTTTGCAGGCTATATTGGTTTAATAAAGTACAATTTAATCGTGTAAAAAAATGAATTTAAAAAATTCAGTGAGGGCGTCCTCCTCAGCAAATGTTATAATATGGCTTTAATCGGGAGAGTGACCTCTTGAAATGATGATCACAGTTATCTTTGAGTTATTACAGTGAGGCCCACGTACAATCCCTCATTTCAAATATATAGTTTTGGTTTCTCTATTGTTCAGAAACCAAAAATCAAGGGATTAAAATGTGGAGATGAACTGGTATGCAATCATAACACTATTGTGCTGGGAGGACACAAGAGGGTATATATAATCAAAAGTATAATGGCCCGGGATAATGGCCTATAACCATACGTATATAATAGCCTATTGTGCTAACATTTTCATTATCGATATCTATCAACGCGGACGACTTTTGATGCTCTCTGCCGTATGTGGCACACTTCCACGACACCATAAAATTACACCCGAGTTCCGAGATTCGTTTGATAAGTTATGCATAGACATCATGTGCATATATTGAGGGGTGGGGGTGTTTTGTTTATTTGTCTGAAATATAAACGATGCATGATGATGTAGATGATTTGATTATGAATTAGATTATTCCCGGAAAGCACAACCCATACCTCTTACCTATGTTCCTCCGCCACCTATATATAACCTCCTCCCTCCCCCTCCCCACACTCGATATCGACTCTTCCCTATTATTCCACTCCCCTATTGAGCCCCCCTCCCCCTCCTTCCCTTCCCACTTCCAACGCTATCTCCCCTCTTTTTCTCTTCCTACCTTTCCCTTTCCCGCCCCCCCTCACACACGCATACCCTCTTTCCCTGGCGATCTCTTCTATCTCTCTCTCTCTCTATTCTCCAATAAATAAATTGAATAAAAGTTAGTTTAAACCAGCTTTCTATGATATTGATCTTCCGGCATGCGACATGCACATAAATAGAGTTGTGTATAATAGTGTTTATAACACTGAAGTCATAATCTGTCAAGTGCCTATTGTAATGTCTGTGGAAATATTTCGATGGTCTATATATTTTCACAGTGAAATCAGCTTAGGCTAATTCGTAGTCTCAAGTCAATGCTTTCAAACTAAATCAATGCTTTCAAATGTAGACTGCTTTGTTCAACTTCTCTGCTCGTGAATATTGCACTGCGAAATTTAAACATTTCTTTTGTATACTTAGTGTAGGTAACTTCAAATCAAATAATTGTACGATCCACACCACTTATAAGAAACTGAAACCAAAACCGAAACTGACTGACACAAATGTTCGGTTTTAAACAAAAGGTAGAAACAATGAGTTCGATATCTTATGATTCAAGTGGTTAGGCAGGACAATAGGAAACCACGTGACCAAAACCAAAACCAAAACTAAAACTATATATTTGAAATGAGGCAATGTTCAACACAAAGTGAACAATGCTATAACTTGGAGGACAAACAAACCAACACCGCCAAATTCGACTGACATGTGTACAACGTGGGGAGCTATGGGGAAATTGAACACTTGTTGTCTGATCATGCATGTGTTTATGGTTCGGGTAGCGGTTACTTAGCAACTCTCGTTCCGCTTGGGTTTATTGCATACACTCTATATGGTAGGCACATAACATGCATGACCCAGTTATATTGTCATTTTGCGCTCGCGCGTTGGTTATGATCAACAGACTATCAATGAAAACTCATTTCAAATATCGCCTTGCTTGCTGAGCTCTACATTGATTGGTCAGGCTGAGTAGCCGCTTACACAAGTCTTACACAAACGGCAAGACAGTGACACCACGGACGTGATATATATAGAAAACTTGTCTGACCCAGGATGTAAAAGTGAATTCCCACAAAATGCTGGGAACTGGAAGCCAATTTGCCTACAGATTGGAAGGGTCCATGTATCGGGTTTATTTAATGTTACATAATCTACATTACCAGTCGTTCTCCATGGACCCGAGGGAGGGTCTACGGTTTGCCCTTCATACCCATAGAATTGACTTCAACCATTTTGAAACCATGCTCTTCAATCAGTCAATTACACCCAAAGAGCTTTTAAATAGAAATAGAGTCGCAATAGATTATATAATCTTTTGTTCGTTTGATGCCGATTAGAAGTTGCGACAGGCTATTCATAAAAGTGGTACCATTGTTTCGAATAAAGGGGTTCCGCCATTAAATTGGTCACTGGTCCGGCATCATATTAACGCTCTACACAACAGGCGAGTATCAATAAGTGACCACACTACAGTCATGTGTAAGGGCAGTCATGTGTAAAGTGGTACCATTGTACTCAATGTATCCCAAATGTGTGCTTGTGTGGGTCTGAAGACTATAAGGAGGCTTTAGCTGTCGATGCAATCATCTTTACCACCCACCTGACGATAGGTGTTTCATTTAAATAAATTGAATGCTCTTGGTGATCGATTACACATTAGAATGTATGAAGGCTGCCATTTCCAGTCCATATATCTATATTACACTATAATGGTAATCGCTATACGTATACGGTCGAATCCAACGAAAAGTGTACACGGCATGTTCAGGGCCATAACTTAAAAGTATTAATCAATTGGCATTCGTTTTTGTATTGTGTTTATTCGCCTTGATCATACGCTTCGCGCCATATATAATAAGACCCCTTCTGTGAAAAACTTAGACACAGAGACCCCAAAACATGCTATTTTTACCCATTTTTTCAAAATATTTCTTAAAGTATTTTTAAAACATCTAAATCAGTTATGAAAAGAAGTCATTGGATTGAATCTAAATTGATTTCCTGAAAGGTATGTATTCAAAGATTGCCTGTTCAATTTTTCACATATTTATACATAATTATGAATTTTTGTGATAATTTTTTGAGTGGTATTTTTTACATTACCTACGAATACAATTTTCATAGCACTAGATATATCTTTAAAAATGGAAATCACTAATAAATGCGCAATTGATACAAGCTTTGATATATCCAATACTGAAATGCATTGTATTCGGACATCTTTATTATTGTGTTTAGCTGCCAGAAATTCTAAATGGCACAAAGGTAGGTTTGGTAAAAAATATGCATTACCTCCGAATACATGTTAAAAGCTGTGCCATTTCCACAAAGTGAGAGAATAGTAAACAATAGTTAAGCAATAGGTGCAGGGTAATACACTCTTTATTTCTACCAAGTTTCAATAACCTGCGTTTAAATATTTCTGAGATGTCAACAATAAAAGCAAGTATTCGTAGGTAAATTTCGGTAACCGAATGTTACCTACGAATACACTTTGACATCATGAAAGTATTGTGAAACACCGCCATTCATGCCAATGCCAATATTGGTACATAACGAAGGCCTGTATGTTTGCTATCAAATCATATGTCAATGAAAGTTGCGAATTCCTATACATGCCCACCATGCAAAACTAAATACGGCTTAATTGGTGAAAAATATGTGCTGAAATAGACGACGGTCTGCTCATTTGAAAGAAAAATCAGATTCAAAGAAGATTAGAAGGGATAAATACTTGGATTTGTCAACTGTCATGTGTGCTTCATTTTAAATGTTTACCGACCTTCTGGTTTCTGAGTAATTTGTGTCCAAATTGATTTATTCGAAGGTAACTTTTGACGTTTTCGCTCAGGTTACCTACGAATACCATGGAAAAAACGACTGTTCTCATTGTCTCATGATCTAGACAACACATTGATGGACAATGGTATAAAGCTAATTGTAGTTGCCCTCAAACGAAAGGCCACAAGACGTAACTGACTCCAAGATGGACTTCAGAAGTCTGCAATAACAGTTTTAAGCGATTTGTGTGCAATTAAGCAAATTAAAGTCACTTTAGTGCCTTTGTTTCTTACTTCAATCCTCTTTCAACCGCTGTGAACCGACATTATTAATACATGATAGGGTCTAAAGTATCAATAAACGCACATAAAGAAAATAATACATTCAAAGTGCTTTATAAAATGAAGTTTTGATTGCGATATCCACCAAAAGTCTAATTCTTACCTACAAATACTGAAATGTTACCTACATGACATGTGTAATGAAGTGTCCCTACCAATGGAAATTAATTGTCAAAAACTTTAAGCGGTACCCCAGGACACTATTATTACCCATATACGGATTCATTCAACAATTATTTATTA
Organism: Amphiura filiformis; assembly: GCF_039555335.1. NCBI lineage: Eukaryota > Metazoa > Echinodermata > Ophiuroidea > Amphilepidida > Amphiuridae > Amphiura > Amphiura filiformis. Next base: position 57,074,132 of record NC_092647.1, on the reverse strand, counting down.
TGTAAAAGTGCTGATTAACTACTTGTATATCAAAATGAAGTGGTCAAAATCTTGCTAAAAGCATCAAAAAAATGTTGATCTAAGGTAATAGCATTTATTCATTTGGACGTACCATCTGAAAGAAATCTAAAAACTACCATTTTATTAATTCATTACCATAATAGCAAAATTTAAACCTATAAACTCAATATAGATATTGTTAAATCGCTCATGTTACCTACGAATACCCGGGTTTCTTCACCTTTTCATTGTTTAAAGCGTTAGGTGTATGCGTATAATTCCTAATATTCTTGAAAACATATATCATACTCGTTCTTATACAAAGTGTAAATTGATTCATACTCATTTGATAAATAAAATACAGAAACTGACCTAAACTTCATTTTCAAAATAAACTAGCATAAATTGACTAATATCATATTGATCGCGTTATAAAATAAAAACAAATATTTTCTGGTTGAGTTAGCATTTTCCTGACACCCTGTGGTCTACATTACACGAAAAAAGCGTTAATGGGAATATTCCATTTGTTTTAGGTTGATTAGTATTGCGATAGTGAAAGCATCCTAGTGGTATTCGTAGGTAACATTGGGTTTTGATATCACATTTACTATCACACGTCCTGGATTTATTTTTCAAGATTAGTAATGGCACTTTTGGTTCCTATAAGGCCAATATGTCATCAATCAATGGGCAAAAGGAAAAAATTGTGGAGACATCTTTATTTCGGACTTTTATTTTTGGCCCGTGGACACTTTTGGTTGGATTCGACCATACATGTAAGTATAAGTATAGGCCTATAAAGGTTGTTTTTAAGAAATTTCCATTTAATTTTATTTTAAGAAGGAGATTGGTATAGAAATAGTGGCGTACCCAAAGAGGGAGGGGGTTGGGGAGGGACAGATTCACCTCTGTGAGAAGTCTTGGGAGGGAGGAGGAAGAGGGAGGAGGGATATGGAGAATGAGAGAGGGCTGGAGGAAGGGATAATAAAGACAAGTAGATAAATAGAAATATAAGGAAAATGATGGGAATGAGAAAGGGATGGTGAGAGGGGACATTGAGAGCGAGGGAGTGATAAAATGTAGGCCTAGGAAAGAATAAGTACAGAGAAGGGAAAAGAAAGGAATGATGAATACATTTAATAATAATTATTAGGCCTATATAATAACTAAACACATAACAGCACTGGGCAGCCATTCGACGATGTCAATGCCTTTATTCGTTACGTAATTAAAACGCCCAGTCAGATGTATTTCACACCTACCAAACACAACTCACCCAATTTCGCAAACTGGACGTTGAATGTACACTCTCATGAATATTGATTGGCAACATTTTCCAATATGTCAGCGCTCTAATCGGAAACAATAGAACAATAGACCCTGCAGAGCGTTGTTACACCATTATTTACAGGTTAATACCCCCATCCCTCCCATCTATTTCATACACCAAAAAAATAACAGGATTTTTGTTAATTGTCACTAAAAATGTTGGAAATGCATGCAAATATAAATGAATCAACCTGCACGAAGAATGAATGTGTCCGAAAGCACTGCGTGTAGTATGCACCCATGCACTATTGTTACGAGTCCTACTGACTCAAGGCCAAAATCACCTTTTACCCGAACTCACACGAATGCACAACACAAATACACTGTTTGATTTTAAGCTAACAAAATCTAAGTCTTTAATTGAAAACAAAGTATGCTTGGTACATATAACAACAATTACAATAAAATCACACAATCAGTTTTATTCTATTGGTACTTAACCAGCGGTCTTCTTGTTGGTGATTCTAGAGTTCTTGCAATGTTCTGGACGACTGATGTAATATATCCTTATTCACTTGTCCTGCGAAAATCAGCGAAGTCCATAGTACACTTGCATTTATAAATCCTTGCGTATGAAATCCTCACACGAAAATGATGCTGCTTTCTCTTCTTGCGCTGCTTTCTCCAAAATATATCTCCTTGCGCTGCTTTCTCCAAAAATGGTGTTTCTTTCACCAATCACTCTTTCTCCAGGGAACAGGCTTCTTTCTGCTCCGCTGTATTTGACAGATGTGTTGTCTTCAAAATACCAGCAAATTCCAGCAAATCGACAGAAGAACTTTAATCCTTCGATGAGGAAGAGCACATTTGTTTGCTCGCTATCTCCTTCGTTGCTGTATTAAAATTAGCTCAATTATTGGCTATGTAAACTGGTTAAAATGTACTTCTTTTTTTGAAGCACGAATACCATCAAACACATGTGGAGTTTACAATCTCCCATCACATTCTGTAAAGTCCCAACAAAAGCCTCCAGCTTTTTATATCAGTACTCATGCAAAAAACCCATCATCTATTAATAAACCATTACTTCAATCACATTTTCACAACATTGCTGCAATCTTGGGATTTCCCAAGATTAATTATACACATTCACCTTTCACATTACATCACTTCCTGGGGGGTTTTCCTGATGGTGCAATAATGAACTGGGGATTTCCAAGTTCCAAACATAGCTCTGACTTTGTTTACAATAATTGGGAAATTCCAAAGTGACTTTCCACACCATTATCTTGCAATTACAAGGGGCTTTCCCATCTCATGAAATACTTTCAGCTTGTAAACAAAGTTAAATAATTAAATCAAATCAAATTACTCAGGGCACATCACACCCTCCCCCTTAAAAGAAGAAAATTCGAATGTAATGAAAACTTTCTTAAGTGTTTTCTTCTTTGACATCAACTTCAACATATTATTAACTTTGAGTATTTAACTCATCATACACAGTGACTACTTGTCACACACAACTTCCCTTTAAAAGGAAATTTTTGTTTGTCAGTTTTTATGCAATTCTGGACAGGGCATCAGCCATTACATTGTCTTTTCCCTTAATATGATTGATGTCCAGATTGTACTCTTGCAAGGTCAAACTCCACCTCACCAGTCTTTGGTTTTTGTTCTTCATCCTGTTGATGAAGGTGAGGGAATTGTGATCTGTGAAAACAAGCACAGGGTATACTGTGGTACCCAAATACACATCAAAATGTAGCAATGCTAATAGCAATGCTAGACACTCCTTCTCAATTGTGGAGTAATTTCTCTGGTGCTTGTTGAATTTCCTTGAAAAGTAACACATAGGGTGGTCAATTTGATCTTCACCCTCTTGCATCACAACACCTCCACAGCCTATGTCACTGGCATCAACAGTCAACTTGAACTGCTTCTGAAAATCAGGTGCAGTAAGTACTGGTGAACTCATGAGTATTGATTTGACTTTGTGAAAAGCGTTTTCACACTGTTCTGACCAAATGAATTTTGCATCTTTCTTCAACAAATCAGTCAAAGGACTTGCTATCTCTGAAAAGTTTGGACAAAACTTTCTATAATAGCCAACCATTCCTAGAAATCTCATGAGTGCCTTCTTGTTTACAGGTGTGGGGTATTGCTCAATTGCTTCAACTTTGGCTTTGATAGGTTTCACCTGACCTTGGCCTACAACATATCCCAAGTATGTGACTGTGGCATGGCAAAACTCACTTTTTACCAGACTGACTGTCAATTGTACTTCTGACAGCTTCTTAAACAATTGATGGAGTTGTTCCATGTGTTGTTCCCAAGTTTGACTGTAAACAATCAAATCATCTACATACGCTTCACATCCCTCTATGTCTGCCACTATTTGGTTCACCATTCTCTGAAATGTTGCTGGCGCGTTTTTCAAACCGAATGGCATAACTTTGTATTGGTAAAGACCAAATGGTGTGCAAAAAGCAGAAATCTCTTTGGCACGGTCTGTGAGTGGAACCTGCCAGTACCCTTTCAAAAGATCAAATTTGCTAACAAATTTTGCATTCCCAATTTTGTCTATGCAATCATCAATTCTTGGAATTGGGTACGAGTCTGTCTTTGAATGAACATTTGCAGCTCTCATGTCTGCGACTAATCGGTATGAACCATCAGTCTTGGGAACAAGTATACACGGTGAACTCCATTCACTACTACTTGGTTCTATGATATCATTGTCTAGCATATAATTCGTCGGTCGCAACACATAGTGGCGTACGTGAAGGACAAAATACGTTTTCGAGCAAACCGTTTTTGAAGGATATGCTACTAGTAACGGGGTCTATACTTCTCCACTGTTATCTCTGAGTGGCCCGATTCCATATGAAATTGAAGATTAAGGTTCAAACTATTAAACAGTGTCTTTAATAGTTAACAAGGAATAACTGTTATAGGATAATAGTTAGCTCAAAAGCTATACGCCACTATGTGAAACGGAAAATTTGGAAAATCACTCACGCCACTATGTGTTGCGACCGATTTAATTGATCTCATTTTTGAGATGTTCCATTTTCAATGGATTGACTCTGTAAGGATGCTGCTTGATTGGTTTTGTATCACCAACATCTACATCATTAAATGCAGCATTTTTTCTACTGGCGTATCAGGAAATATATTGTCAAATTTGTGAATCAAATTTGCAATTTGACTTTGTTGATCTTGAGAAAGATGACCTAACTTTGAGTCCAAATTAGTGAGCACATCAGAATTGTTCAATTTTACATTATACTCCTTGTGCTCTAGCTCTTTATCCTGGTCAAATGTGACATCAGAATTGTCATCTTTACTCTTGTCTACATCGGCATGTTTGTCTACATTATCAGCATGTTTTACTGTACCCACAGGTTTTGGAATGCCACTGTCACCTCTTTCAACATACTCTTTGAGCATATTTATGTGGCATAACTGCCTGCTCTTGCGTCTACCAGGAGTCTTGATAATATAATCTACTTCACCCACTTTTGACTCTACCTCACATGGGCCATGATATCTGGCTTGCAATGGGTGTCCTGGAATTGGAAACAGTACTAGAACTTTGTCACCTGGTTTGAACACTCTCTCTTTGGCATGTTTATTATACCACTGTTTCATTTTGGCTTGACCCTGTTTCAAGTTTTCTTTGGCGATATCAGTTACTCTGCTAAGTCTGTGCTTAAAATTGGAGACATAATCCAATAAATTGATATCTGATTTCTCATTGAGCCACTTTTCTTTCAACAACTTTAAGGGCCCGCGCACTGTGTGTCCAAACACTAACTCAAAGGACTAAATCCCAAAGTTTCCTGAACAGCTTCCCTAGCAGCAAACAACAACAAGTGCACTCCCTCATCCCAGTCCCTTTGAAATTCCAAACAATATGTCCTGATCATGTTTTTCAACGTTTGATGGAACCTTTCTAGTGCACCTTGTGATTCTGGATGGTAAGCACTTGAGGTATACTGTTCTATACCTAATTGATACATGACCTGCTGAAATACTCCAGAAGTAAAGTTTGATCCTTGATCTGACTGTATGGACTTGGGGGCCCCACAAATGTGAAGAACTTAGTTAAAGCTTTCACTATAGTCACTGCTTTAATATTTCTCAAGGGTATGGCTTCAGGAAAGCGTGTTGACGCGCACATAATTGTCAGAAGGTACTGATTACCTGACTTGGTCTTTGGTAGGGGGCCTACACAATCAATAATAACCCTACTAAATGGTTCATCAAAGGCTGGAATTGGCTTCAATGGAGCAGGAGGTATTTTCTGATTTGGCTTCCCTACTACTTGGCATATGTGACATGTTTTGCAATATTCAGAAACATCTTTTCTGAGAGTGGGCCACCAGAAATGTCTCAGAATTCTTTCATGAGTTTTCTTAACACCCAAATGCCCTGCCATGGGACTATCATGTGCTATGTTAATTACTTCAGTGTGGTATACTTTTGGTACCACAATTTGGTGCACTACCTTCCACTCTTCATCGGCAGGTACATCAGGGGGGCCATTTTCTCATTAGCACACCATCTTGTTTGTAAAAACAGACAGAATTTTGTTCTGCTTCTTCTAGGGTCAATGCCCTTTGATTGATCTCTTTGAGTTCTGGGTCATTTTGCTGCTCCAGAATCAGCTTGTCATGACTTAATGGGTCTTTCATGTTTTCCCCAATATCATGCTCAGAGGCTGTGTCATTTTTAGGGGTATTTTTATCCCCAGGAGAAGGAAGTTTATCTTCTTTCTCATTCAACTTTGACACAAATGTGTCTTCCAAATTGTAGCCTAAGTCATCAATTTGGTTGTCCTCAATTGTTTCTAATGAGGCCTTCTTACTCATTGCCCGTGTCACTGCACATGCAGGAAATATCTCCTCTTCCTCACTATTATCATCCTGTATACAGGGCTTATCTGTGACTATTGGGTCAGGAAAAACCTTCCCCCCTGCCAAATCATTTCCTAGCAACATGGACACTCCCTTGACTGGTAATTCATGTCTAACTCCTATGGTTACAGGACCAGAAACCAAGTCAGATGTCAAGTTAACTTTGTGGAGAGGTACATTAAGTATTTGCATCCCAATACCCTGGATCAAAGCATCACCAGCTGAACTATCCTCATTAAAGGGCAAAGTTCCTTCCAGAATCATAGACCGTGCACAACACATATCTCGCACAATCTTAATGGGCTTTGGACTGCCATTCTCACCAAGTGATACTACTCCCTCTAACACAAATGGTTCAAATTCTTCACACACCTTGTCTGTCTCACCTCCCTTTTGTGGGAATTCTTGTTTCTTGATTTGACTGACTTTTTCTTTGACTCAAGTGACACTGCACATCCCACAGTATTATGAGTAGATGGCTGCTGTTTTGTGCATCTTGTCTGCCTTTTAAGAAATAACACTGGGTCATCGTATGCCCTGGTCTCTTACAATGAGTACAAGTTACTTTGGATTTAAATTAAGTCCCAAATTTTGCTTTGTTACCTGAACTCCCTGGGGTCCCTCTACCACCAGCACTATGCTGTGAATTAGACTGAGATCTCCCTTCTTGTGTACCACCCTGATTTGTTCTAGGTTGATTATGGCTGAACCTGTTTGAATAACTTCTGTTATGACTAAATTTAATTTAATTCAACTTGTGTGTCAAGCCATAGTCGTCAGCCATTGTCGCCGCTTCGTTTAGCGTCTTAATTTTGCTAGCGCTTTCATCCAAATGGGTTTTTATGTCAACGTGGACACATTTCTTGAACTCTTCTATAAGAACTAATTGCTTAAGTTGGCGAAATCATCTTTGACTTCTTTTGACCCAAGCCATCTGTCAAACATTTGTTCTTTTACTCTAGCAAATTCTACATGAGTTTGATCTGCTTGCTTTCTTGAATCTCTGAACTTTTGTCTGTATGCTTCAGGCACCAGTTCATAGGCCTTGAGAACTGCCTGTTTGACTTCTTCATAATTATTACACTTCTCTATTGGTAGAGCTGAGTAACTTTCCTGGCCTTCCCCACAAAACTACTTTGTAACAGTAGGGTCCAATGCTCTGGAGGCCATTTCAAATTTGTAGCTACCTTTTCAAAATGTTGAAAGTACTCGTCAACTTCTTTCTCTTTGAATTTAGGCACAAGCTTTACATACTTTGTAACATCAAACCCTGACTTTGAGGAGAAACTTGATGAGTATTTGTCACCTAGCTTTGCCAATTTCTCTTGTTCAAACTTGTATTTTGCCTCAATTTCTTTTTTTCTTTCAAATGTGCTTCCATTTGTTTTTCCTTTTCTTGCATTTCCAATTTTTGTTTTTCAAGTTCCAATTTTGCTATCTTTTCCTTTTCTTCAAGTGCCATCTTTTCTTGGCGCGCGTTTTCTTCCATAGCCATTTTCTGTTTTTCATTCTCTAACTTTTTGGTCCATTTCTATTTTCTTCATTTCTAATTGAATTTCCAACTCTTTCAACTTGACTACAGAGTCCCCACCGATTTCAGTTTCTTCCTCCATTTTCTCTGCCAACAAGGATTCATCAAAAATGTCCTCCCCGACCAAAACATCAATTAAGGCATTTTTGATTGCCTGCTTTCTTGTAGCTTGCTTAACTTTCAAGTTATAATATTTGGCAAATGCTAATAAATCAGGCTTCTTCAACTCATCAAACTTCTCCCAATTTATAGTTTCAAGAAACTCTTCTGCTTTAAACTCTGCCATACTGTACTTTCACTTTCAAGACTCAGTAAATTATTGTTAACTTTTTTACAGTGTATTTCCGGACGAGCCCCCAATTTTTGTTCTGAGTCCTACTGACTCAAGGCCAAAATCACCTTTTACCCGAACTCACACGAATGCACAACACAAATACACTGTTTGATTTTAAGCTAACAAAATCTAAGTCTTTAATTGAAAACAAAGTATGCTTGGTACATATAACAACAATTACAATAAAATCACACAATCAGTTTTATTCTATTGGTACTTAACCAGCGGTCTTCTTGTTGGTGATTCTAGAGTTCTTGCAATGTTCTGGACGACTGATGTAATATATCCTTATTCACTTGTCCTCACGAAAATCAGCGAAGTCCATAGTACACTTGCATTTATAAATCCTTGCGTATGAAATCCTCACACGAAAATGATGCTGCTTTCTCTTCTTGCGCTGCTTTCTCCTAAATTTATCTCCTTGCGCTGCTTTCTCCAAAAATGGTGTTTCTTTCACCAATCACTCTTTCTCCAGGGAACAGGCTTCTTTCTGCTCCGCTGTATTTGACAGATGTGTTGTCTTCAAAATACCAGCAAATCGACTGAAGAACTTTAATCCTTCGATGAGGAAGAGCACATTTGTTTGCTCGCTATCTCCTTCGTTGCTGTATTAAAATTAGCTCAATTATTGGCTATGTAAACTGGTTAAAATGTACTTCTTTTTTTTGAAGCACGAAGACCATCACACACATGTGGAGTTTACAATCTCCCATCACATTCTGTAAAGTCCCCACAAAAGCCTCCAGCTTTTTATATCAGTACTCATGCAAAAAACCCATCATCTATTAATAAACCATTACTTCAATCACATGTTCACAACATTGCTGCAATCTTGGGATTTCCCAAGATGAATTATACACATTCACCTTTCACATTACATCACTTCCTGGGGGGTTTTCCTGATGGTGCAATAATGAACTGGGGATTTCCAAGTTCCAAACATAGCTCTGACTTTGTTTACAATAATTTGGGAAATTCAAAGTGACTTTCCACACCATTATCTTGCAATTACAAGGGGCTTTCCCATCTCATGAAATACTTTCAGCTTGTAAACAAAGTTAAATAATTAAATTAAATCAAATTACTCAGGGCACATCACACTATACACAAATAATACTCTCTTGGCATTTTTTGTTTGCTCTGATTGGTTCTTGCAAGAACAACAAGCTGAATTTGATTGACTTGTCATGCGCCAGCCCTTTTGCTACCTTGGGATATGATTTCAACATTTAAAAGGAAAAAATAATTGAGTTGGGTACAAACATTTAAAACACAAAAATGATACAAATCACAAAATATCTGTCATAGTTTTATTTCAAAATAATTTAATATAATCATATTTTGTTCATTAAATTTACAAAATGAAACAACAGCATTTGTAATGTACAAACGTAATATACAACTGTACAGCAATAAAATTGATCAACAACATCAACATCAATACTGTAATTACTGAGTTTTCACTGGGCTATTCAATTGAAATCCATCCACCCCTGTGGAAGACATGACTTTTAATAATCTCTCACACAAAGGGTGCAAATTTTAAATGGAGTCACCCATTCAGGTATCCCCATTTGAAATTCACACTCCCTGTGTGGAAGACCAAGGTCATGCCTACCATAGGAGTTGTATGTATTTCAACTGAAATAACCCATTACCAAAGAGGAGTATATGGAGGTTTATCCAAGAGTTAGACTATGAAGTCCTATGCATAAACCTCTGCCACACTTAAAGGCCCATTCAGTAATTTGCTCCTCTGGACGATCAGTAAAATCATCAAAATTCAGATTTTGGTACCTTTGTCATTGTCATAGATGTGCTAACATAGCCTGCTAGTGGTTTAGCCAAAAGCCGTGCATTTAAGACAAAATAAGGCATTTACATGAATCTGTAATTATATATTGACAATATAGTAAATTAACTACATGTATTTGAATGGGGCTTCAACATTGTCAGTACTGCTGTTTTCTTTGTTTTTTACCAAATTTTTCATTTCAAAAATACCAAATAATAATATGAATGACTTATCCTTCACTTTCAAGCAATTTATAAACAATTTTTATTTGTTTAGACTGGGATCACTGGATGGGCCTTTAATGTACAATACAACTTTTATTGAGGGGATGGCTGAGTAGAAACTCTCCTACAGTAAAATTAAGTATTTCTTGGCCAAACTGGAACACTATAAACGTGAGTAGCTCCGCGATAAACACATGCCAACATAGCACGGTACAGAAGAAAGCATACACACACCTTACATTGCATACATGCTTAGTACGCTACATGGACACAACACACATGTTCCAGTTTGGCCAAGAATTACTTAATTTTACTGTAGTATATATAAACTCTTTGGTTGTATGACATATTCAAACATTTTATAACATGGGATGGATTAAATCAGTACAACAGATAAGAGGTGAATTATTTCAATATCAAGTCAATATTTATAGTTGCAGCGTACAAAACGATTACATTATATATGATCACCAATTATTAATTAACTGGCTGAAATAGAGTGCGCGTAGATCATTCTATAAACATTGCACAATTTGAGGTTATTGCTCAGAAGTCAAGCTATGACACAATACCCGGTACATTGCCATGCATGGCTTATGTGTAAGATTCCTCAACAAAAAACAGAATAAATTGTAGTATTCCACTCAGAAGCCTCAAATTGTCTCGGTCCCAGCTGGTTTGTGTTCCTCCGTCACTAAACTAACCGTCTGGCGACAACCCGTGAAATGATGCTTGCTGATTGGTTGATCAATTTCCAAATAAAATGATTTTCAATAGGCTATGGAACCATATGACCGTTGAATTAGGACGCATCTGGTGTAGAAGTGACACAAAATACTATAATGTAGATACTGAAGATGCAAAATATACGCTAGCTTGCAGACACTGAGGCGCCAATCGTCTGATATAGCCTTTCATGTCAGCTAGTTGCAGCACATACTCAAGTGCATTGTGTGGATTTGTATTACCGCATGACTGTCCATCAACCGCTGCATATTCATTCATTCATTCATTCATATGCTGAATTCATACGCATATGCTGAAACCCCGCGCTTGATTGACAGCCAATTTTTACCAATTGTTTTTACTGAGTTAATATTCAGCCTATCAGAAAAGACGTACTATGAGGTTGTCGTCTGATGGTTTATTTAGTGATAAAGGAACACAAATCGGCTGGGACCGAGACTAGAATTGTCTGAACTTTGATTTTTTAATTTGATTTTTAGTTATTATTAGGTGAAGCTGAGGAAATTATCGTGAGCGAAGTGTCATACTGAGCACACAATAATTTCCCATACCATATAACGGTGAACCTAATTTAAACGAATTTATCATAGCACCAAGTCATTCTAAATATTCAAATAATTAAGTTTTAAGACATTCTAATTGTTGCAAAAGGGGAAAAACACAATATGGCCTTTCCCGCACAGCAAAATATAACCCATTCATATACTGGATTATTCCAAATTTGTATTATATTGGCATAATGTGCTTTCACATCTTTTCAAATATATCAATCAATGACGCTTCAAATTGGTAACAACTTCTGGATAATTTACTTTTGAACTTTTCTTATACTTTCATCAGACAAAATCTCTGAAATATAAACTCTGGGGCTACAGTTTATGTATTTATGAATAGGAATTCAAAGATACACTTTTAGCAAGTTGGATATGAATAATTGATATACTACAGTGATTGTTTCATTGAGGAAGAAAATCAACCAACTGGGTCCCTAGAGATATCCTGCACTGATATTTAAAACTAAGAACAAATGTGACGTGATCAAGAGGAAATGAGCCGGATGTTGTTAATATTGTTTCCGAGACATTGGCAAAAACAGTCTTCAAATTCTTTTGTTTTATATTATTTTCAGCCATTGATAAATTGCTCATAACTTGGTAACCAGATGTCCGATTTTGTTGGGGTTTGCATCAAAATGTAGCACTCATAAACTGCCAGAAAATGATGTAAAAACTTGAAAATTGCCGACATGTGACTAATTTCCCTTGATCATGTCACAAATTTGAAATCATGAATAATCTCATTATCCTGTATTTTTATTCACTGATAGTGATACCAATTTCCTCTCCCTTAAAAGCGAGAAATTTGAAATTGAGATAAAGGAAAAAATATGGAGTAAAAAACATTAAGATAGACATCATAAAACTTATAACCAAGTATGCTAGACCTGCAAAAGTAGATTGAACAATTTGGTGGTGTTCAACAATGCGCTGGATATGATGCTATATATAATACACAGGTTGTTATACTAAATGGCTATCTCATGTTCTAGAAGTAATATAAAATCGAATTGTATATCGTCGCTGGGCAGGAAAAGCCTCATATATGCATTTTCACTCTTACCTATGATTTGGCAAATAGGTAACAGTGCCAAATCATTCAATTTAACAATATTGTCAATTTGCACGGGTCACAAAAACTAAACAAGTGTGTTTTATGACCCCTGCAAAATGAAAACACCATCAAATTTGACATTTTTACCAATTTGCCAAATGGGTAACGGCGAAAATGCTCACATGAGGTTTTTCTTGCCCAGCGACACTCTGTATGTTCATTATTTCTGCTATTACATACGAAGAAGAATCCATTTATTTTGATACTGTTGGCCCATGAAGCACCTTGAGGTCTACACTTCTTTTTTAGAATGTGGCCCTAAATTTTGGTACAGGAGTATAACAAAGACAGCTACCCTCAGAAGGGCAGCAATTCATTTTATGTGACACGATCAAGGGGAATGAGTCGGATGTCGCTAATATTGATTTTGAGATTTTGGCAAAGAAAGTGTTAAAATTCATTTGTTTTATATTGTTTTCAGCGATTGATAAATTGACTTAACTTTGCAAATAAAAGCAGTATCAACATGGGGTTTTCAGTTTCTGAAAGATCTAATTGTCCTCTTTAGAAACATAAGTAAACCTCATTTTCGACCAGGGTCGACATGGACTCATTCCCCTTGATCATGTCACATATTCACAATCTTTAACTGATTCTTTAATTTGCACTTAATGCTCTCCTCTCGGTAACTTAACCCAATCTGCAAATAAACAAATACAATTCCTAAAAGAGATATATACATTCATTTTGCCAGCAAAATTTCATGAGTTGAACCAATAGAGAAATAGCCCCTATTACATAAGGCCCTTTGACCGTGGTAGCCCAAATAACCCAGTGACCACTCCTGTACTTTTTCGGTAGAGCTGTCACTGGGTTCACTGGGTTTTAGCGGTTTTCAGGTTAAAAGGCCCTATAGTAGGGCTATGGAGAAATTTGATCGTAATTATGTACATGTGACTACATTACTGCAAGACATATTCATTTAAATGATGAAGTACCTATTTCCTCGAATAAAGGCCCCGGGGCCATTGCATTTTCCAAACGGGGGGGGGGGGGTGGGGGGGTTTGTTTGTTAGAGGTAATTTTAGCACAATTCCCGTTAAAATCATTAGGTAAGCTTAAAAGTCACGCTAAAATGACGAACTATAAACTAGAAACACTGACTTTTGGTTCACTTCCAGGTTTTCGGTGCAGATTTTCACCAATTATTGCTGCTATTATCGACCATGTGAGCAACGTTGTAAGCTACACAAGATAGCATGGAAATATCTGCATTTTTTAAACATCTTGGTTGAAAAAAGTGGTCGGGTGTTTATTTGAGGGGGCGACTATTCAAGGAAATACAGTAGGACTACTTGTTGCCAATGCCTTCTTCTTCTTAACAGCCAATGGGCTATTCCAGTTGAAATCCATCCACCCCCTTATGGAAGACATGATTTACTCTCTCAAACAGGGGGTGTAGATTTCAAATGGAGTTACCCATACAGGTAACACCATCTGAAATTTACACTCCTTGTGTGGGAGATTAAAGTCATATCTTCCATAGGGGGTATATAGATTTCAAATGGAATAGCATATTCTGCAATGAAAGAGAGTGGAAAAATGCTGTGTAGGAGCAAATAAACATGAATAGCACGTTTTTACATTTTAAATGCCCAACTGACTTTTGAAGTCTGGCGTGTTTGTGTGGCTTCTTTTTCCTTTCTTTCTGCAAACCATTTTGAAACATTTATTTGAATTGATGGACTTGAGCGCTGAACAGGATGTTATGTGCATTATTATGCTTTCAAGAATTGATTGACACTGCATCCTGCTGATTTGTGAAGCAGAAATAGAGGCCAAAGAATGGATTGAAATTTCCCCTTTTTGTTTAAATAACATAGCTCAGGAATGAAAAAGTCAATTCAAAAAATCCAAAAACTACATAAAAGCTAATCAATCAGTTAAGTTAGCATAGCACATGTTTCCCTGCACAATCATTATAGTTTTAAAAACAAAACAAAACAATTACAATGACTCATCCAGTATAAGTAACCCAGGTTAAAGAAGAAATAAACAAAAACTTGTCTACATAAAGTATAATTGATCCCAGAATTTTCTAATATGGCAGCTCATACTTGCCTGTATTACAATGCATTTAAAGCTATCATGATGTGTCCATATTTGATTTCTCGTAAGGTGTATTATCTGGAGTGGATTTCTCATATAGCGCTGAATCTTGTGTGGATTTTTCATATGGTGTATTTCTTGATTTCTTGTATGATGTAGGGTCAGATGACGTATTGGTCTGTGCTGATTTATCGTGTGATATAGAATTGTCTGTGGATTTTTTACAATCCATTGCATCAGGTGTTAATTTCTCACATGATGCAGTAGTGTCCATTGTAAAGGATTCATCACAGCATTGGCTAGAATCAATCACTGTTATATCACTGGAATTTCTCTTCAACACATCCTCGCACAAAGTTGCTTCATCTTCCGACGTGTAACCATCTGGGCTCATCTTCATAGGGGTTTGTCCCGCCTTGATGATCTCAGTCGGCTGACTTGAACTCGGTGGATCCCTTGATCCTTTCTCATGTAGTCTCTTTATCAGTAACCCACCATCAAAATCAACCAGCTGACTGATATCTGTAGTTTTATGCTCTGTCGGAGAAGGAAGCCCGCTAGACACGCATGATGACGATTTACTCGTCCCCGCGCTGCTAAAGTCAAAATCACGATTGGAGGACCATGAGAGCTGCGTAGGGAGCACACGGCGAGGTGTGAATGTGTTAAGTTGAAATGACATCCTGGGTGTCGTGATTTCTGGCGTTCTGCCACCATTTTGAGTGAGTCTCTTGAGAAATTCTTCAAATTGTTTCAGTGATAAACAGTTGTGCAATGTCTCTAGAGGCTGGACGGAAGCTACCTGAATTTGGTGGTCAAGACCTGGTACACCTGAATGAGAAAGCAAACACGCACAAAAAAAAATTAAGATTTCATTTTTATTTACAAAATGTACAGAAAACATGCATTGTAATTATTTGTATGATCACTCATTAGTACATTGTGTGTGCCATGCATTACAATAAATGCTGAGGAAAACTCAACATAAACAAAAGATTCCTTATCTTAAGACCAAAAGAACACCAATGGGCTATTCTAGTTGAAGTCCAGACCCCCCCCCCCCCCCATGGAAGGCATGACTTTAATCACCCATACTGGGGTGTAAATTTCAAATGAGTCACCCATTCAGGTAACCCCATTTGAAGTCACTGCCTGTGTGGCAAATTAAGGTCATGTCTTCCATAGGGGGTGTATGGATTTCAAATGGTATAGCCCAAGCACTTGGATGTGACCCACTTATATCCATAATGTATTATTTCCGTGAAATTTGTTATTCTTGACCCAAAATGATGAAATAATATTTGTAATGACTACCAGAAAGGTGTCCAGTCCATTTTAAGCTGAAATACTGAGGTAAAGTGATGTAAAACCATCAATCTTGGCTGTTTAATGTTGAGCTCTATTTGGGGGGTATTTATTCAAAATTGCTCTGTTGTCCTATAATGGGCTGATTCCAATTAAGTGTAAGTTTTTCTGTTTTTTAAACCTATTTTTTTTAAAATATTGTAGACAATTGATATAATAGTACATATTCTGACCTCTCTCTCAAAATCTACTTGGCCTGAAATAAATAATAGCATGGATTAATCACATAATTATTGCTCTTTGATGATAAAGTATTATTTTCTACTGCCATGCTGAAACAAAAATTATGTACGAGGCATATCATGCAAGTCTTTAGGGGTGCACCACCAACTCCGTGCCTCACAGACACTATATACAATGTGTAAAATTCAACAATTCATCACTCAGAATTCAGAATTAGTAGTTGTTAAAACTACAACAAAACATTCTTTAGAAAAAAAACCTGTTTATACACTAAGCCAAAAAAGAAACTTATAATTTTTCACAAGGTCATATCTTAAAATCATCTCCATAAAAATTTACAAAAAATGCACACAGGATTGCCTCAGTATGTCACTAACTATGCAGTTGTCCAACTGATACAACGGCAAAATGCACTGACATGCAACACCTTCATGGACCACATTCACAGCGCAACAGATTTCTTTGGCTGGGTTCCAATTATTCGCCTGTACATGAACAAAATTACACACAGGATTACTTCAATACTCTACTCTAAACACATGTCAGTAACCAAGCAGTTGTCCAACTGACACAACAGTAAAATGCACTGACACGGAACAGCTTCCGGGATCACATTCACAGGCGAATAATTGGAACCCAGCCAAAGAAATCTGTTGCGCTGTAAATGTGGTCCAGGAAGGTGTTGCATGTTAGTGCATTTTGCTGTTGTGTCAGTTGGACAACTGCATAGTTAGTGACATGTGTTTAGAGTTGAGTATTGAGGCAATCCTGTGTGTAATTTTGGTTAATTTTGATAGACAGGATTTTAAGATATGACCCTGTGAAAAATTATAAGTTTCTTTTTTGGCTTAGTGTAAAATTCCTACAATCTGTATCTAAACTTGGACTAATTCAGCATTCAATTTATGAAATAATATTATGTGATGGACTGAATTAGTGGTGCACCCTCTATAGTATACCATGCGTTTGATATGTACATGTGATATGATTGTATTAGAAAGCAATTAGTTCATATAATCTTGCACAATTACATCAGAACCCAATACAATGATTTCTCAGATTATGGCAATCATGGTCTTTGTGAAATCATAATTAAGGTTTCATGTGATGGAGGAAGCACTAAGCAGGTTTCATGCATTACTACTGGTAGATAGATAGCTATGGCAAACTTGTTATAGGAAAAAAGTGTGAGGGGTAGACTACTTTCACCAAATGGAGAAAGGGAGGGAGAAGGAATCGAAGGAAGAGAGCAAGGATTAGGACATGAAAAGAGAGAATAGCGCAATGTTCACTATCTGTTTCAAGATAAAACCATGTTAATAGTAAACAATATTATACTAGCCTCAGTTATAGTCTTAATACTATTCCACACTGTAATAATCTACTTTCTCTATAAGCCAGAAAGCTAATACATCTGTATTTTACATTATATGTTTAAGCACTGGAGGAAAACGCAATTTTGGATTTTTTCTTTCTTTTTTAAGAGAAGTTATGGACCCTAAATTACTTGTTATTGAAGGTTGGAACCAGAGAAATACTGCTACTTAAAAAAAAGTTTAAAATTCTGAGGGTTTTTTTTCAAAGCTAGATAAAGTTGTTCATTTCAATTACTTTTGTTTCTATTGAACAGCTAGCAATGCATGTTAATTCAATATGTCCCTGGCTGCTCAATATAAGCAACAGTAATTAAAATGTACAAGCTTTGGAAAAAAAAAAACTCAGAATTTTTACTTTTTTTTTTTTTTTTTCTTTTTAAGTAGCAGTATTTTTTGGTTCCAGGCTTCAATTTAGGGTCTGTAACTTCTTTTTTACTTCAATTTTTGTAAAAGAAAAAATTAAAAAATTGGAAAAAACGCAATTGCACCCAAAAAACACAATTGCGGCCGCAAATACCGTGGTCACATTTCCTCGGGTGCTTATTATATGTGATGTTTATTAATTCTTAAGATTTTTGAAAAGGCTGAGAGAAGTTTAAGATTTGAGGCATATTTCTACTTATTCACTACATTATTTGTACACCATTATAAACCGCCATAAAGCGGGGAAAAGTTGCTGGTAATAAGATTTTATAAGACCAATGTAGTCTGTGTTTTACATGGTTTAAGTGTGCATTAACAAATGTTAAAAATTACAAAATCTTGGGATGGGGGTGGAAAAACAAGCATGGTTTCTTTGTACTGTAATGGATTAAATTGTTTGGTCCTGAGCATATGCGATTTGGTTAGTGTGTAGCAAATAAAAAATCCCTGAAAAGCTTAAAGTTATGTTACAGCATGGTCACTTACTAGTAATGACAGTTATATCATGCACATTCTTCTGATTTGGACTATATTAGCATTTTGATACAACTCTCTCAAATCTATTGGCTGTGATTCTTGAAGCATGTTTCATGTGGATTTACTTGAGAAAATTAAGTGGCAATTAAGTATCATTATTTTGATCTTGTGTTCCAGTGCCTGCTGTATTATATATTGTGTGTGCATTGTATGCACTGAAAGTCCTACATTAGCTACTGGTTTCAGACTTGTTCATCAGTGACAGCCCATAGTCTTGTGCCGTGGATATCTGCCTAGAATTTTGCCAAGGTTCTTCAGTAGTCTGTCGTTTTGGTGCTATTTACAGCGTAAACATGGAAGTGGGGTTCATTGGCTAATTGAATTACGTCGTCATCACATTGGCATCTTATTCACCAATCAAATCGTGTAGTATCATGTGGTCAACTTGATACTATGGAAAGCCAACACTACTTCAAGAATACACATATATAGGTGTCCGCCCACCACAAATGGGCTGTAATGTCCGCATTTGCAATATCTGATATATTGGACAGACAAATTCTCCTCAAAATAAGCTTTCCATTGATATATTACATACCCCTATTGCTTGTTTATTTCTTGAGAGATTCAATGGGCCATAATTACAGCACATTCGTTGTGGATGGTCACATACATATTTTGCTTAAGAAACATACAATAGGTAATTTTGAACGAGTTTTATTCTTAACAATTTGCAACAAAGAATCACTAAGCTAATATAGTCTGCCCCAAATTAGAAATGGTATATTAAAATGGTATTATATGATGATGTTTTTTAATTTTAGTTCTTTTGAATTCCAGAAACGAAACACTACTCACACCAACAAACAATCACATCACATCAAAAGCCCCATGTTAGCTGACTGCTAACAGCACCTAGGCCAAATGATGCCACTACAGCCAGCTTTGTCAGGGAGAATGCGGCTAACACAATAGAGCAGCAGCGCGGATGGGGAACAACACAGCATGGGTGGAAGCAAAGACTTAGCACGCAACCACAAGGATTGCACTACTATATTAAACACAGCTGTAAAACACAGAATACAACACAAGTATAGTACAGTTAGATTACTTGTCTACTCTACATGATGTGTCAGAATGCATATAGTTGGTATATTGCACATGGAAAAAACAGTGTACCTCTTATCTGGTTTACTCGCCATGCATCTGGTAAAGTGCATTTGAAATGGACTATTCTGTTTAAAATCTACAATCCCCCTGTGGGAGATTTTGGAAATATCTTCCACAGAGGGAGTAATTTCAAATGGAATTAACACATTACACAGCTCCATTTGTATTTCATACACCCTCTGAGAATGCCAACCTGAATCTTCCACAGAGAGATGGGGAGTTTCAAATTTTGGTTAATGTGCTAATTCCATTTGAAAGTCATACTCCCCCTGTGGAAGATATCTTCCAAGGGGGAGTATAGACTTTTTAAATGGATTAGCCCAATATGTGCATTTCAAGTCTAAAGCCTTGTAAATGTATTGTATCTCAACCATGACTTCGCTGCTAATACACAATGCACTAAATGCATAAATACTTTTACCATACATTTTTGTTTTACACCAAGGGCAAGCGGTACTCTATTTTAGTCCCACTGTGTAACAATCCAACATGACAGAATTTTCAAAGCATTATGCATGGAGCTATATGAAATGCCTATTCCCCTTTCAAATTCTTTGGGACAACTAATATCACCAGATTGTCTTCTGAAATGAATGAGCGTTAAAATGCTCTACTTAGACTGTTGACATGAGCTGATATGAAAAACACTCCTAAGCACAATGGTTTGGGGTGGATGCAATCTGATGGCATAACTTTGTCAAAAAGATAGTGAACTGTCATTATGTTGCAGTGTTACATCATAATGTTTATTGTATCATGATTCTGCTATGAATGTGTTCCTATTATTCTATTCTGCTACTGTAAAGCAACTAAAGCAAGCAATGTCAACACTTTCACAGCTTTTACTAATACCCAATGTTTAGTCAGACATACGCAATTACTATTTAGTTTTAAGGAGGGACTCAAATTCATAAATTGCACTCTGTGAAACATAAATTCACTTTAAATAATGTAAAAGGATTTTTGTAAAACAGCAGTCTTAAAGGTAAGTTATGTGTGAAGCCTTTGTAAAGCCTATGTCAGTATTTTTGAAAAAAAAAAAGAGGTTTAATTTCAATGGGCAAACCTTTTCAAAAACCTGTGGGTACTTAACTGTAACCTTGCCCCTGTATGCCAACAAAATCACAAGAACTGCATACTCACTACAAAAACATACAATTACAAATACACATTCACAGTTCTCCTGAGAAGGGTTTCTCAATAATATTTGGTATGGTGTGAGGCACTGATTTCTGAAAAGGGGTTGGGGCTAGCAATTACTTTGTGGGTGAAAGACAGGTTTCAAGAAAAAGACTTTTGACAACATTTTGGATCTTGGAAAATGAAAGTGCATTCAACAGCAGAAAGTGTTTTGCTATGGGCTTGTATGGGACAGGGCTTAGCTGGGAATAGGGATGGCATTAGGTGTGGTCTTCTTTCTAAGCAAGTTCCAGTGATTTTAAAGAGGTGCAAGCCAAAAAATGTCAGAAAACATGACCAACATGAATGCACCCCTTCCATGAAAATGAATCAATCATGTGCAGTTCTCATGCATTTCCCAATGTGCATAGTGAATTTAGACACTTTCAATACACACAGCATATTGTCAAACTTCTTTTCTGATTAGCTGCTTGAATCTAGGATTGCATATTGGTATTTTGACATTTGGACTTGCAGTCCAAGCATAGAGTTCCTGAATAACCAGGCAGCTCAAGTATGTGCTACGTCTAATATGTACAGATACTATTTGGGTAAAAGGCTTTGATGTAGTACCATGCAGCACCACACAGCGAGGGATCTGACTACATATACATAGATCTCATTCATAGCTTCAAGTTTCATATGACAAGTTATTGAGTTTTGACCAACGAGGCTGACCATACTTTTTAGAACCACCAAGAAATGATATTTGATCAGTAATCAATAGCATGTCCAGTATGGAACAAGTATTACACTTATGATGCAATTGAACAATTAGTTTAATACATACACTTCATGTACATGTACTTTTTCATTGATGCTATATAGTAATAAGGAGAAAGGAGATAAAAATGTAGATGGACATATTGTTAGTCACTTGTTGGTTTAACACAGTTTCCTTGTACAATGATAGTCACAGTTCATAGTACACAGAGTTAATTGTTCCACAGACTAAGTCCCCCAGTGTCAAGTGTGCCCTTATTGTTCACATTTTGTGTCCTCTTCACACCAGCGATAATGGAAATTCAAATAATGCACCACTGATAAGGGATAAGAAGAGGTTTTCTGGATAAACATTTTGCTTAACTGCTCCACCAAATAACAATAATCAAAGACAGAATTAAAAAGATGAGTTTGCATCTGATGTCATCTGTCAATCAAACTCGGGGAACTATTTGTTTACAAGTGTTGTGATGACGCAGCGGTTAAACAGCGTGCCTTATTCTTAATTTTGCACCTTTAAACATACAAACGTCTCATATGTTACGGTTCAATAATAGGAAACTTTCTTTCCTAAAGACATCATGTCAACAATGCCTAGAAAAGTTCCTTTTTACCTTGTTAAAGTACTGTAATTTGTCACCATTTTCTGTGAATCCTTTTCTCCGATTGGCACCAGATGAATCAACCAACCTTCCTTTTATGCGCTACTAACCAATCAAGGGTCACGGGGAGTTTGATTGACAGTGACGCCAGATGTAAACTACTCTTTGTATCTCAGTTTATAACAAAAATATAAAACTCAATATGTCAATTTTATCATAATTTATTAGCTTAGCTTACATAATCAAACACTGCAGTCAGGGTCTTAGCTAGGATTAGCTTCACATGTGCCCATCATTTTCACCAAAACTGCCTGTCCAAAATTTGATCTTGAAAACATAAACCAGACCTCTGCACCTTCTGGGGGTTCAGTCAGTTCTAATAGCCAAGTCTGGTCTTGTTTTGAGTTCACAGAACATTATTTTTAGAATTTACCATCTGCAAGAGGCATTAATTTTGACAGGTGGATGGCTTAGACCAGGGCTAAGACTCCGCTTGCAGTTACATCATTCCATTATCCGTTGTTGACTGCTGCTCTTGTGGTCTAAAAATATTGCTACCATGGTTTCCAAATTCAACAGCCTCACTCACAAGAATGCTAAATTCATGTAAAACATCAGATTATTTATCAGACTAGTCAAAATTTAAGAAGGTGTTTTGGGTTGACAAATCACTGATGAAGCACATACTTATTGGCAGGTAAAGCAGCAATATTTTTAGACCACTTAGGAACTTATATTTGATGACAGTCACAGTGTACCACTAATTCCACCTGAAGTAGACCAAGAGGTCTGCTGCATTTCATTTCAAAACGACAAGAACGAACAAGATTTTACAGATTTGAAGAAGAAAATTCCATTTCAACAAAAACCAGGAGAAAGATTAAAATACATAAAATGAACAACTGAGTCAGATAATGGGCTATTCCAGTTGAAATCCATATACCCCATACGGAAGACATGACCTTAATCTCCCACACTGGGGTGCAGATTTCAAATGGATTCACCCATTCAAGTAACCCCATTTGAAATTAAGGTCATGTCTTCCATAGGGCGGTGTAGCGATTTCAACTGGTGTAACCCAAATCTCCATGGGCATCATACTCCAACTTGGAGTGTACGATGCAGTCCACTTTCTGTCTTTCCCCTGCATATGCCTAAGAAAGAATACTGGTAGGGTTGCAGACTACTGGACCCCTTCTGCAAACACCTGAATACTACCTTTCTAAAATTAATGTTTTCAACATTTATTCACCCATGTATAAAACATAACTAAGAATACCAATATAATGTCCCGCATTAGTTTGGATCTGAAGATACACGCATATAATTAGTTCTGTTAGTTTGTAAGTGAGTGAGTTACTCAAGAACCAACATGATTGGCTTATGCACTTGTTAGTCAGTCATAAAATACAGCTGCTGAAATAGATGAGCTGTAGAAGTAAATGAAAAAAGGGATAGAAAATTAGGTAATTAATTGCTGCAAAAAATGTCAGCAAAACTTATGAAATGAAATGAAATGAAAGAGAGAAAGGTAAAGGAGATAATATTTGGTGTAATGCACAATGCATTGTAGCCATCCATTGTTAATCAAGCCAATTAATAACCCTCTTCAGCCTCGCACCTGTTCACCTAAGACAGACGTGACAAGAGTAAGCACTGAGATACATACTGTGATAGAGGCTGTCAGTCAGTATAAGTGAAAAATCATCGGTCACATCACATAGGCTACCGTACTGTTCTATACCAAAATTGTTTCACATATAGAGCTATACAATACTGGTTTTAGATTTAGCATTTAACTTATTTATTGCTAAATTAATTTTCCTCAAAGGGTATTTTTATGAAGACACTTGACAGTTTTAATTTGGGTGAATTCCACATGCCAATCTTTCGAGTAACAATGTGTAACATGGTATTAAAGTTATAGTGCTGTGTGTGAAATGATTTTGTTTATGGGTCTGTATGTTATGTGACCGACAAAATATCAGGCCATGTAAATTTACAGGGGAATTACAACATTTTCACCTGCCGTAAAATGTTAATAGTACAAAGAAGTACCAGTTCATAATTAGTGAAATTATTTTAAAATGACCACTTTTTGGAGGTGACATTTTCAAGCACTGGCTAGCATTTTTAATATTTGCTGAATCTTCATTGAATGAAGTAATTTCCCTAGTGTGAATGTAGTCAATGGTGGTATAAGACTGTCAGCCTCTATTCCCTATGAAGTTAACTGTTCAGGACCAGCCAAAATGTTATGAAACCCTAATGGGAAAAATACTGAACTCTGCACTTTGTAACCACCCTGTTACTTTGGACATATCTGTTGCTGTTACCTTTATGAGGGAAACATCGCAGCAACTCCATACCATTATATGATCCACGACGAACATTGAAGTTTGAGTACGGATTGAATAAATGATTACCTAAAGAGATGAAAATCACACAACCACACAAAATTTAAATTCAAAGCACAACAAGGTGAAAGAAATATATCAGTTAAATTGTATATTTTATGAGTAGTAGCTTGTTGCATCTGAATAAACATCTTCAACAGGATGGTATAATCATGTAACACTAATACCTGAAATAAAAAGGTTAATGAAGTCATTAGAGTAGGTTTTTCCCAACCGGTGTGTCACTGAGGTCACAATTTCAAAACATGAGGGTGCCAGACAAACTAGGAATAAAGTAGAATATGGGTGCCAGACAAACCAGCAATAAGGTAGAATACCGTATTTTGTCAAATAGTCGCCCCCCCTCAAATAAACGCCCCACCACTTTTTTCAATCAAAAATGCCGATATTTCCATGCTATCTTGTGTAGTAAGCTTACCAAGTTGCACACATGGTCGATAATAGCGTCACTTTTTGGCGAAAATCTGGATTGGAAACTCGGAAGTGAACAAGAAGTCAGTGTTTCTAGTTCATAGGTCATCATTTTAGCTTGAGTTTTAAGTTTACCTAATGATTTTAACAAGAATTATCGTTCTAAAATTGACCTTGAATAAACACCCCCACCCCCCCCCGTTTGAAAATGTAACGCCCCGGGGCGCTTATTTGATTTAACGAAATACGGTATATGACATTGACAGGATTCCATTGATCTGACTGAAAGACACATTCCAAAAATTGTTACGAGCCCTCCTTGAATAAGTTCATCATCACTGTTAGGAATCATACTATTGGTAAATTTTGTTTAACAAGTCCAAATATTTACTCAAGGTTTAGACTTCATTTTTCAATCAGAAGACTTCATCAGTAATGCACAGATCTAGCATCATTCCCACTCTCATCTCTAGAGTGTTCTGTTCTTTGCAGTAGCTGATCGTACATATGATTTCCTTCATCATGTATATGATCAGCTACTGCAAAGAACAGAACGCTCTGGAGATGAGAGTGGGATTGTTGTTAGATCGCCGCATCACTGATGAAGTCTTCTGATCTGAAGATGAAACGTCTAAAACGTGGGAGTAAATTATTAGACTTGTAAAACAAAATTTGACAATAGTTTGTTAGGAACCCTGCCTTAGAGCCATGAGCACTCTTAGTACAAACAACTTTCTAAAAATCACAATGAAGGCATGTTTAGTTCTGTCAGACAATACTGTTATCATTAGAATTTGCACTCAAATGTTTCATATCAAGTCAAATTAATTAAACTAAAGAAAAAGTTTCTCAAGATTTAACAAATAGTATCGGCTACTCTCTGTAAAGCACAACAATCTAAATTCACCCCTCACATCATGGGCACAGAAGATAGCAAAGATATTGATGCTAAGTTTAGCAGAAATAAACTCTATTTTACATGTGCTGGCCTGTTGTTGTTAGCCTCAATCACACTCAAATAAACGGCAATCAGTAGGTCACCACACACAATATCCCTACCCTGGTTCATAGGACCAAGGAATTCCCAGGAAGACCAATTAGTGAGTAGTGGTCCCTCCACAGGCAGGTAATTACTGAATGAGGTAGGTGAATTTTCCGCTAAAAAATAAGGGTACAGGAATGCAAAAAACGATATATCCATTTTTCTTGATTTGAGTTATAGGTAAATAGAAATTGTCAAATATAAAGTACATAATAAGAAAATGTGTGCTGATTTTTATCATAATATCAAAAATATACATTGGACTTTTTAAAGTAGGGTGTCAATGTTAAGGACAGATGATGGTGACCTTAACGCAAAAGGTTCAACAATGGCATATATCAGGTTTTGCATCTAAACTCTTCATTTTGATCATTATTTATAAAAGTTCTGCTGAATATGTAAATACTGGATCTAAATGAAAAAATTTTCTTGAGGTTAAATTACACAGAAACATCAGATAATACTGAAGTTATACTATTATATAGTTATCGAGAAATTACACAAACTGTTCAATTTCATGTCTTTCTGGCATGGCAGAAGACAATAAGGAATAACTTCCCAGTTGCATGGGGGATAAACATATAGTTTAGGCCAAAAAAATAATGTTTGGTTGTTCTCCACTGACTGACCCTAACCTTTAAACCTGCAAAACTGTTTTTACTGTACAAAAGAATACTAACTTTAATTTTGGAAATTATACAAAAAGATTTCTTCTTTCAAATTGTTGACATCCTGAAAAGTTTTTAAAACAGTTTCTTCATAATTCTTAATTGTTTTAAAACATGAATGAAGTGAAGCACTGCGAGTAGAGGAATGTCACAATCCCAAATTAGCCTAATTATTCCTTTTTATTTTGCAACTATAAACATTTTGGCTATAACATTTTAAAACGAATTATTAAACAAAAAAAAAATCAAAAACAATCCAACCAATCCACAAGATAGTTGAAGCCAACCAAGCAATTGTTTTTTGGCCTTATCACAATTACAACACTTGAGTTTCGTAAAGACAGGATTGGGGAAAATCATTTATTTTGTCTTACAATTTTAATGAACATTTGAAAACAAGCATGTACTGAACTGTGTATGTGGGTGATTGATAAATGTACACATGTGGGTGACTGGTAAATGTACAGTGATTTGTAAATGTGGGCAATTTGTATACACATAATGTGCTTGAATCAGAAGTTAAGATACATTTTTGAGTGTCTGGCTGTTTTTTAGCAATGAATAATGAAACGGCATTGAATATTGAAACATTTGGTCACAACAAGATAAATGATAGATGTGACTATATATATTGTGTAAACACATGCAAATTCCTGATACACTTGTAGGGAAATAAGACATATTGATAAGACTACCATACCTGATGCAGAGAATTGTGAAGCCCTGCGTCTCATCACTTCTTGACTTAGAAGCCAGTTTGGATCACTTAGATTGGGGGCACTCTTCACACCAAGGAGAGTCTTGCTGGCAAACAGAGAGCGAAACTTTGGCACAGCATCTATGAGACAACAGCAAAATTAAATTGTCACAGATATAATGCACAATTAAGTTGATTGATCATTTACAATGCTAGGTAATACATAATATCAATAATATCCTGTTAGAGTGAGTTGAATAACAATAGTCTTTTAAGAACACTGAATATCTTTCAATGCAGCCTCTAAGCTAAATTAGTTGAGAGTTCTTGTGAAATGATTTTCAAATTTTCCTAAAAACAATACAGTTTGCAGTACATGTATTCCATTTGCAACTTTTGGAATAACCAATGCATTACCCTAACTATAACCCTAACTCTAATCTAACACACAGGGTGCACCGGATAAACCAGAATTATGCTTTTTATAACCAGACCAGTGTTCTACTGCTGGTATATATGTGACACGATCTGGTCCATGGGAGCCAAAGGCGGCAAATTTGAAACTGAGATAAAGGTAAAAATATGGAGTAAAAAACAATAAAATACATAAGAAAATAGACATCAAAAAACTTTGTAACTTTAGAACCAAGTATGTTACACCTTTGGTGATTTCAGTAAATGATAGCCTATTGTATGTATAATGTAATAATTACAGTAACTCAAAAAAAGTAGGTAATGGTGAATCCAACGGACGAGGACACAAAACACATCAAGGATCAATAAATGATACAAGAGGATACCTTGAATATATGAACAACTGGAAAGAAAAAAAGCAAGGTACTCCAACTTGACGTGGGGGAACAAGTAAAATACAGACTAGACAGTACGAAGGGGGGGGGGGGAAACAAAATAGGCATTAGAAGAAAAAGTGTACTAGAACAAGCGATGAAAATCACAGTAACTCAATTTCCAAAAATGCCTCCTTCGGCCCCCATGGAACAGATCGTGTCACATATTATTTTCGGACACAAGTGGATTTCAAATGGAATACCCTAATTACCTCCTTCGGTGTAACTGTATATTTGTTGTTCTCCACTCTCATCTTCTTCCTGTAATAAACCCAAATTCAAAGTCCCTGTGCTAGCTCGCTGTGAAGATACTGACATTGCTAAATGCTCATCCTTTAGTGTAGCAGGTGGGTGAAAATCCATCTTCTCCCCAGCTGGATGCAAATCCATCTTCTCCCCATCTGTTTCTAGTTTACCATCGGAGCCTTGCTCCCTGTTCAAGGATTCAAGTGAGACTTGTGGTGTGGTGTCTGACCCACAGCAGATTACTGTCGGCATGCTGTCAGACGTTACTGGTGCATTGAAGAATATCTCGTCTTCAGACATGGGCTCTGCTGGGGATACATCACCCTGTATGGAAGGCAAGAGGGAAACAGACGAATGAGTCAATTAAGGGGGAAAGTGAATGAATTGATCAATCAAAGAATCACAGCAAATCTGGTCAGACTGGAATTAATTTCTTAATTCCTAACAAAATGTGAATTTTTTTTAAATTGTGGCATGCCATGAGAAAAACTCAATTGTGTCTTAACTTGTATCAATCATGCTGGACTTCAACACAGTTTTTTTGTGTTTTTGATTCAAGAGAATTGAAACCACAAAAAAAACACGACTTTTTTGCCAAATTTGGATTTTTTTTCTTGGGGGATATATTGTACTGTCACACCAAATTTGAGAAGAGAGCTAACTTTGATACTTACCGTCCTAGATGCTGACCTATAACCTGTACAACATGGTAGATCATCACTGTCTGCATTCTCACATCCCTTGGCACCAGGACTAAAATGAAGTTCCACCCTGTACCTATCGTCAGAGGTTGCATCTTTGCTTGGATCTTCGTACAACATTAATACGATCTGTGTCATATAGTTGAGTTCTTTGACAGCACCTAGGTAATCCATTGCACGCCTCCACTGAGGGTCATCTTTAAACTGGATTGTAATCAAAACAAAATTGGGGAAGAGTATAAAAGTATGGAAAGGACACATTGTATGGCAAACATGTTTTCTGGTGTTCTTTGACAGCATTCCTCTATTGAGAATCATCACAGATCTGAAATTCAGATTTTAAGATATATTGAGGAGTATGGCAAGTACCATGAGGACACATCATAATTATAATTGTTTTCTTTGATAGCAACAAAGTATTACAGTCCAGCTCCACTCAGAGTCATTTTCAGCCTGGAATTAGAATGATCATGTAAGTTTTATCAAATGGCAAATATATAAGCAATGAAGGTATCTGCTGGGAGGCGGAGTTAAAATTTGTACGTAGCTTGCAAAGCTACAGCCTCTTCAAAATATGAAGTAGGCAAGACATTTTTAACCCAGTAAATACTACAAAATACTATGAGGATAACCACTGCGCACGCATGAATCCCATGCCATGACACTATCACTCCAAGTGCTATATGCACAAGCAATCACTGGACAGGCCAGTTTAACCCTGTGGCTACCGGTCTGTGATAGTGTACATAGCACGCGAGAGATCTAAGCTTTGAATCCCGAGGTACCAAGTGACTTCTATGTTCATCTTCTCTATTTTTTCCTTTCTTCTTTAACTTCAGATAGCAAAAAGCAGTGTCAGGATTAAAACCTCAGGTCAATTTACCGTCTATTTAAAAAAGAACTATATACACTGAAATTAGTAGACTAGAATAACACTTGCAATAACAATAGCGATATAAAATCATACAAGGCAGCAATGGCATATCTTGTGTTATGCACCTGAACTCTTCATTAAGACTGCTATGGCATATAAATGATGACAAAATGTAAGGGTGCAATGTATTTGGATATAGTTCTCTTTCTGAACTTACATCACATAGGCCACCGTATCTCAGGCAAGACAGTAGTGAATGTATATGGCTCTCACTGGTGAAGTAGAGGCGTGTTCTCACTTGGCGTCCTGGTGACAACACGCCATGGGAGTAATTAGGATTCAGACGGAAGGTTGTCTCATCTTCATTGTTGATGTGATTTAGGTCACTGTGTATCTTGCGTAGGAGTGGGGTGCATATTCCTGCACCAATGTCCAACTTCTCATCAGGTGAGATCCCATATTCCTGGAACAACAACAAAAGTAATGCATTGGAACCAATTATAACTCTACAAGACAGTCAACGATGCAAAAACCTAAAAAATATCTATATTGCTAACCACTAACCCTAAATGCAACCCTTTGAAAATTGGTGTGCATGAACATTTCAGTGAGTGTAAAACAGTCTTTGACCATCATGTGATGTGCATGTACATACAAGTAAATGTAAACTAAGCAATCTTTGACTATCATCTTGAAATATCAATATGCCAGTTATGCACTCTTGTGGTGGAAACACAATGTTGCTGAAAGTTGAAAACCTGTCACATATTTTAGCTTATACCATCAAGGGTGAGGTATTTTGGTGACCTTTAACCCAGTTACCATATTAGTATTTTATTTTTGTCTAATGAATATCTATAGTAGAGTTTACATATATGTGATACGATCAAGGGAAATGAGTCGATGTCGCTCATATTGATTTTGAGATATTGGCAAAGAAAGTGTTAAAATTTTTTTGTTTTATATTGTTTTCAGCGATTGATAAATCGATGTAACTTTGCAAAGAAAAGTCGTATCAACATGGGGTTTTCAGTTTCAGAAAGCTCTAAATGTCCTCGTTAGAAACATATGTAAAACTCATTTTCGACCGGGGTCGACATGTGACTCATTCCCCTTGATCACGTCACATATGTTCCAGACTTTTCTATTGTTTTGCCAACTTGTTTTGGCCCACATTCCAACATTTGATAGACTGGATCAGATTGTATTACAAACATTTTGGATCTAAAGCTTTGTATTTAAATGATATATTGACACATGCAGGCCTACCTGTGGTACAATGATATCTGCTAGAGCCTGGGCATTGATGTACAAATCATCCATCTTGTCAAAACCAAGCGACTTGATGGAGTAATTATGCATCATGTCATACTTGATGCAGTCATAGATGTCTGGGATTTTGGTGATATCAAATATGCCGGATTTAAGCTTGAAATCTTTCTCCAGTTTGGCCCATCTTCTCAGCATTAGATCCAAGGATTCATTGTGGTACAGGACAATCTCAGCTGAAATTAAGAACACAAAGATTTAGCACAATTTATTAATTACTGGATTGTGTGTTTTAAAAGTATATTCTAACAAAGTTCACATGATTTTACTTTCACATTCTTTAAGTTTATTTGTTTAAAAAGAAGTAGTTCATTTGTACAAATCCCAAGAGAATATTTTAGAAATTAGTAACAATCACACCAAACATTCATATCATTTGCTAAGTAGTTTGACAAGAACTGATTTATAAAATGGCCACATTTTCCTGAAGAGTTACACCTGTCTGTGTTTATCAGGATTGTCTACCTACAGTCAATAATTTTAGCTTAAAGGAGAAAGCCCAGTCAGAGCAGTTTTTCTGGGATGAACCAAACCTGCCTGGTTATCAAATTAATCAGTGACGAGGTTATCTCTAAATTTGACAGGTGCTAATTGATGCAATAACATTAGTCTTACCTGAGGCTTCCGGATCTTCCAACACAGTTCGTATTTGTTTGTTGAGGGACTGAATGAGAGAGTATACCTTCTCACATCTGTAAACTGGATTCCTGATAAAATCTATTGATGTTGCTAAGGACTTGCTGTTGGTCATATTCAACTGTGAAAAAAGTGTCATTTGAGACAAGACATTTCCAACAAACAGGCTCAATTTACTTTGTAATTTCAATCATAGAATTACTTTGAAATCAAGGTTTTGGTGTTGCTAATATTTCTATTTGCAATTGAACATAATAATGTTTTATCATATCTTTAAAATGTCTCGAACATTTAATGACTCAAGCACTCTTTTAAAAGGAAAACAGGTACAGCAAAGGAAATTACTAATGCAATACGGAACATTCCATCATCTGAGAATGCATCATACTCTGTTTGTAGAATTGTAATTAAAGCTTACCTCTTGCTTGTCTTTGTCAGATAAATCTCTGTTCATAGAAAACACTTCATACAGCTTGGATTTCACTCTGTATACAAATAAATCAATCAAAATTACAGATTGTACTCAGTAATCTTTATTAAACACAAAAAATTGAATCTTTTTCTATGGTTTGAGAGTTACAGTACCCACCTTCTTACAAAAATTACAATATCAGGTGCTGGGCAATATTCAGCATTTGTCACCTGTTGTTGAGGCCAATCATGTTGAATCAATGCTGGTTCCATTCAGGATCATTTTCAAATAAGAAAAGGCCAACTTAAAGTCCTGATTCTTTTGAAAGCCTCAGTCCTTGTCCTCATTATCATTGTTTATCACATACATACATACATGTGTGTCTATATTCATAGTTATTTTCTTGATTTTTGAAAATGGTTTCTGATAAGGCAAAAGTGGCACCTGGTTCAGCAAAGAATCCTATGACCATAGAAACATAGGATCATATATGGTGCCTGGTATGCTTTCACCTGAGTACTTAATTCTTTTCCATATAACCAACTTACTTTCCCTGTATGGATGCTGACTCTTCTTTCTCATGATCCAACAGACCATTTGTGTGGGCACTCTTGACCATCTGCACCAAAATTGGTGTTAATTCTCCTTCTAATGCCAGCATACCCTGCAATAAAAATGTAAACGGGATTGTGAATGCAGGAGAGAACTACAATTAGTTAATACTTTTCATGGAAACTTTATGCATATGTAATGAATTCAGTATATCTCTTAGGAAATTGCCATGCAATATTAATTATTTTTTACAAATCTATCATGCATTTGATACTTACAATCCAAACACTTGTACTGTACAATATGGTGTGATCCTTTCGTGTCTCATTCAAACATGACAAGCGTGTTGTGCACTTACACAAAAGAGACAACTTCTTTGAGAGACTTGCCAATTTAGTTGACTTCATTTGTCATTTGGGATGGGTTTTCAATAGAATTTCTTATTTTTCAAATACAATCTCCCATGTGTACCTTTGTGAAAGCTGCTGCAGTCATCTGTACCCGTCCTTCATCTGATGCATAAATCTTGAGATCATGCCTATAAGTACTGTGTAATCTCAGCAGCCCACAGCCTGGGAAGCCTGCATAATCACCTGATGATAAACAATCAAATATATGGTTACAACGGCCAAAAACAGAATGGTCTAGCAACTGTTTAACATATTAAACAGATGCATTTATGGGAATGTAGAGGTTCGAATATCCAACATTATAACAGGGATGAAAGCCAGCACTGTCAGAAATTTACATTCCTGATATATGGGACAAAACCTGTTTTTACCTGCATAATTATTAGGGGTTTTTTACCATCTTGGATGATTCCTCATTACATGTTTTTACAACTCAACTTATTTTCTGCATCATACTTCTCATTGCCAGGGTGCTTAGTTCATTAGTGAAATATATGCTTGTAATTTGGGAAAGTGGAAGACAAAGGTGAAAAATTGCCAAATGTGTTATAGGCAACCTTAAGTCCAATGACTAAGCACCCTGAGAATTAAAACTCCAGCAAATCTGTCTTAAAAAAGCAGTGCATATGAATAATGCTTCTAAGAAACCATCATCATAGATGATGACATGGAAATAATGTGAGTAACAACAACAAAAGGATTTTTATGGACAATTTAATGAATCAAATGGATAAATCACTTAAAAATCAACTGAGCATGAAGCCTGCCTCAGTGATGCCCAATGCTAATAAGAGATTAATGTCATGTTTGCTTCAAACTAATTGACACAAAAACCATGTAGGATATTCTCTATTTCGTTGTTTTTTTACCTCTTTGACAAATAGGGGTAGAGCTTGATTTAACTTATAAACTTCTCTCATGCTGCTTGTGCAGGTCCTGTGGCTTTGCCATTGAGTGATTTGATGAGTGTAAGGATAATGTAATGAAAAGTAATGTTACAGCCTGAGTGTTTGGAATGCATGGTCAGGACATAATGTAATCAAGCTAAGTAACAACAACAGGTTTTACAAAGAATAGCTGTAAGTAGACTACATTATAATATTTTCTCCTGAGACATCTTGCAGTGGCAAACGGTTTGCACCTGTAAGCTTAAACATGAAGTTTGTGTAATCGCCTATGCACGGACCTGCTATCTTGCTACCAAAACAAGGTTCTACCTGCAAACGCATGCATAAAAGGTGTATTTTTATATTTTCCTGTTTTTCTAGCAATGTGCCAGAAGGCTTTTGCAAATCGTACAGTAATTGAAGCACACATTTAACAGGCGTATGCACACAAAACGCACACTTGGCAGGTAGTTTTGAGATGACGGTAAAAAGGGTCAATAGTGCTTTAACACATGCTATCAGCATGTTGCATTATATGCAGAACTCAAACATGCATGCACTTCAAGTCAAAGTTTGCTGGATAAATTGTGAAATAATGTGGAGGTACACTATTTTGCTTTCCAAGTGACATGCAACCATGGCTGAGCCGGGACTTTTTGTGTTCTGGTTCATATAAGATTAGCAAAACAGTCAAATATCAAGAGATGGTATATGTTTAATTAGAACATTATACAGAATCTTGCCTTAATTGCACTGATTGTGAAGCTATGCGACCTAACAGTGGCATTTTTTCACAATCTTAGATATCTCTCAATTAGAAATACTGGCTATAGCATTGATAAAGGGTACTCTTTTACACTTTCTGGATGTAAATTCCTGTTTCCATAAATGAAACAGTCTTGTCTGTAAATTCCTGAGTCATAAACTATTCATATCTGCCTGTTTTGTTTTTTAAATAGAAGGAAATTTATAAAAATATAAGAATAAAACTATGGCATGTATAAAATGTACAGAACTATTTTAGTGCAAAATAACAGCACTTTGTCTACAAATGTGTTGTGCTTTGAAATGGACTAAACTAATCACACACAAGGTGTTAAAGCTATACCTACAATAAAGGTATGAAATAAGATCAGGAGAACCTTCACTTCATAATGCCCATGAAATCACTATATATGGAAGGTACACTGCCCATATGGGTGGTTTCCCCTCAATGAATTTTATGCAACCATGCCAGATTCAGTGTTCCCCTGTCTATCTCTCTACCTTGTTAACCTTTCACGTTATGTATAAGTTGATTGCCTATTGCAACTTAAGAAGTAAGCCAATCAACATGCTCTGGCCAATCATATCATGGTCTAACTACTAAAAGTTTAATCACTGCACATCCTAATTAATTGCCTGAGTGTGAGATGGGAGTGTCTCACTGCAAACGCAAGCTAAAGAAAACTATAAAGAGCTGATTGGCTGATTTATCTTCAGGGGCGGGGACACACTGCAAGCTCAACCAATTAAAGCTCCAAATGGTATATATCTGTTGAGTGGAATCTTCTCTAATAATGTTCCTTCACACCACAAATTTCAAAAGCAACAAGGCCATCTTTGCTATATTTGGAAAAGATCCTGATAAATGGACATTGTTTGTATTTCCCTAAAATTTAAAAGTTTAATTCTGCACAGTTGAAAGTTTAATTCTGCAAAGTCTTGCCTACAAAAATGTTGCATTAGAAACATTCAGACTAATGGAATAAAAATCATATAAAACTTCTGAAGAGAGCTTCTTTAAGTTCTGTTGCAACTATATTATGATATCCTGATGTATTTATATCTACACATTAAAGGAGTATTTTGTGATCTTTTTATGACATTCAGTAGATATCCACGAAAAAAGCTTATTCCCAAAATATCAGTTGATACCGATTTTACCTTTGCAAGTTATGCATGATTATGTGTATTGCACCATTCCATAGACAATGTGATGTAATTTCATTCTGGTGTACCAAAACATAATTTAAATTTCGCGAATTAATCTGCAAGAACTTTTTTTTATTTAATCATTATGTAGCCAGAGGTTTCCAGTGGTATAAAAATCTCAATTTGTTTTTGAGAAAAGTGGAGGGATAATGCTGTGGATCACAAAATGCCCTTTTAAGTAACCTTAACTAAAGTCACTGGCAGAAATAAACTCGGAATGTTGTGTCTAACTTCTTGTCAAACAGACAAAATATGCTGTACTGCACAGGTCAGCAACCAATCACAGCTCACCTCTGTCCTGCATAGCACATTAGAAATACCATGTGGATTCAAAAGGTCTACTGGTGGAACTGAATCAAACACATTCACAATCATTGACCCAAATAACTTGGAACAATTATGAAAATGTCTTTACCAAATAACTGCTTCATGTGAAAATGTACATATACACACTATTGAACTATTTAAATGAGGGCAAAAATCCAGAGACAAACAATTAAGATTAACAAACAAACTTTTGTCATTGGTTCTAAGATAGACTCTTTATGATAAAATCAATCAAAACCAACTCTGTTACACATAAAATCTCTGTAAAGTTTGTTAAACTGGTTGATTTATGGCTTAGTAATGACCAGATTCTGTTAAAAAATTGTGTTATATTTAAACTAAAGGTGTTTCAGTAGAGAAGAAATACTCAATATCTGTGCAGAGTTTTACCAAGACCTATATAGCTCTCATTCTAACCAAAGTAAACCAAACTTCCTGTCTCCAGATCAAACAGACATACCAAATGTAACTGTTAGAGAAGTAGAGACAGCAGTAAAACAAATGAAAGACAACAAAGCACCTGGCACTGATGATATATCCAGTGACGTGTATAAGATAGGAGGTGCGGAAATCATCACTCAATTGACAAGACTTTACAACCAAATATTGACAGAAAAGAAGATACCAGCAGCCTGGAAGGAAGCCAAGATTATTCTTCTACATAAGAAAGGAGATAAAGAGGATATCAAAACTACCGACCTATTAGTCTGCTTTCACATGCGTATAAAATCTTCACACGACTCATTCAGAATAGAATCAAGATAATATTGGATGAGAATCAACCTAGAGAGCAGGCAGGTTTCAGAGAGGGCTTTTCAACAACTGATCATCTGCATGCTTTGAACCAACTGATTGAGAAAGCAAATGAGTATCAGCTGAAGCTTTGTATTGG
This sequence comes from Amphiura filiformis, assembly GCF_039555335.1. Classification (NCBI taxonomy): domain Eukaryota; kingdom Metazoa; phylum Echinodermata; class Ophiuroidea; order Amphilepidida; family Amphiuridae; genus Amphiura; species Amphiura filiformis. The sequence continues at coordinate 57,036,769 of NC_092647.1, read as the reverse complement.
CTATATAGATTATGAGAAAGCTTTTGATTCGGTGGAACACAGTGATCTATTTGCAGCCTTAAGAAGGATTGGAGTTAACGAAGGGTATGTTAAGATTCTAGAAGACATCTACACAAACGCCACAGCTACAATCCACATAGATAAGGATGTCTCCAAGCCTATCCACCTACAGAGGGGAGTACGGCAAGGGGACACAATCTCTCCAAAAATATTCACAACTGCAATGGAGCAAATTTTCAAACAACTAGATTTAGAAGAAAGAGGCATCAACATTGATGGAGAATGGTTAACTGACCTGAGGTTTGCAGATGATGTAGCCCTTACATCACCATCAGTCAAAGAATTAGAAGTTCAGCTAAATAGTTTGAACACTGAGAGCAGGAAAATTGGACTAAAAATGCACAAAGGAAAACAAAATACATGACCAACTTTGACACTAGAGAGTCCATTGAAATTGACAACGAACCGATTGAGAAAGTAGATAGTTACAAGTATCTGGGCAAGACAGTCAAAATGGAGGACAACACAAGAGAGGAAGTTTTATTGAGAATCAAGGCTGGCTGGTGTTGTTTTGGCAGGTACAAAGACATCCTTTGTGACAAAAAGCTACCAATGACATTGAGGAGGCGATGTACGATCAATGTGTGTTACCAACCATGACCTCACGGCGCTGAAACCTGGTCGACTACCAAAGATCTGGAACAAAACCTCACCACGGCACAGCGAGCCATGGAGAGACGTATGTTAAACATAACTTTACGTGACAAAATCAGAAACAGTGACATAAGAAGTAAAGCGGGAGTCAAAGACATCATGCAAAGGATAGGGGAAGCAAAATGGAGATGGGCGGGACATGTGGCAAGAAAAACGACAACAGATGGACAAAAAGAGTCACCGAGTGGCAACCAAGAACAGGAAAGCGAGAAGAGGAAGGCAAAGACGAAGATGGCGTAGACGACTTAACAGCATATAGAGGCACCACCTGGGCAAGGGATGCGCAAGACAGACAGAAATGGAAGATTCTTGAAGAGGGCTTCATACTACAGAGGATGAAACAGCCTAGGTGAGGTGAGGTGAGGTGAGGTTTCAGATCAGCTTTATTCCAATTTCCATGGTTGTCCTTAAATAATTTGTTTAAAAGCAATTTTTGAGATCATAAAGCTTATGACTGAGAGCCTGCTCAGCAAAAAGCAGCCCTAGTAAAAACGGAGGAAAAAATTTGATTTCCTGGATTTCTCTCTTTTGTTGAGCCTTTTTAAAAGCCATTAATATGACTTAAAAGTCATATTAATGGCATATTTCGTTTAACTTAGAGTTAAGACTGAGATGTTTAACATCTTGTAGGCATTTTTTCATTGTCAAGATGCAACTGCACATGTTTTCGCAGCATTTTATGCAGTGCCAAATGTCCTGAGGAACAAAGTCCCCCCCCCCAAAAAAAAAAAACCAATATCTTCAGCGGAAAATTGAAGTGGGAACTGAGAACCAAAAATGATAGTGGAGAGCAGAAAACCACAACAGAGAACCTAAAACATAATATCTGTCACACAAGAAAAATGTTGGGCTATATACAGGCTTTAAGGAGAATGATTATGATAGAGTGCTTGGTAACACACAATCCATGGTGCAAATGTTTCATTCAACATGTGCTTGATGGCAATCTATCTGAAAATTCCACAGCAAGAACAAGACTGTTTGAATCTAAGAATTAAATATCAGTCACACAAGATGAACTCTTATGAATGGATGTCTCAAATATTTGATTAAGTTGACATGATGACATGAATACTAATTTGTCAGAAAAAGAAAGCTTTTACAATTGCAGCTCCAGACAACACATACTTTAGGCATCATCTTTGACCTTCCTGATGACTTGCACACAGGAGCAGATGTGCATTTAGCTGACTGGTAGGCATGTGTAATCTGAATCACAAGCTTATATTCACAATGATGTAGTATTTCTAATATGTTAAGATGATGAAGATATGATTTCAAATAAGAACCAGTATTCTTACATAGGCCAGTACTGATAGAAGGAATATATGCTATGCCAGGTGGCTTCTTTCCAAGGAGTTGAATACCCTTTTTCCTATCATTTTTCCACTGAAAGTCTGTTGAACCTGCAGAGCAGGAATGCAGTTCATTCAGTTAATATGATCTTTTTGTATTTCTTAGTTTATTTCAAGAAAAAGTTTATCATACAACATGTTTAGGATTTGCTCCCATATTATGAGCAGTGTCTTGCCCACTACAGATAGTTAAGTAACTTTCTTTGATGAAAGTCTTAACAAAGGATATAGCAAATTCTTTGAACTAAATGCGTTTTGTCCATTTATGCTGCTTCAACAGAGTAAAGCTGTGTTCCTTGGATGAAAATGTGCTTTTAACCATTTAAAAGGTGCTTCATAATTAAAAGCAAAAGGAAGAAATTTCAGAGGCACCTTAATCATATATCTACCAATTTTCCTTAGTCAGACAAGCCTAAATCAAATCGAATATAATACACACAAACTTAAAGGAGGATTTCGTGATCCTAGCATCCTCTTTTTATGACATTTTTCAGTACATATCCACGAAAAAAGCTTATTCCCAAAATTTCAGTTGATTCCGATTTTGCGTTTGCGAGTTATGCATGATTATGTGTATTACACTGCTCCATAGACGATGCGTTGTAATTTCGTTCTGGTGTACCAGAACGATATTGAAATTTCACGATATCTTTGCAAAACGAATTAATCTGCAAGAAATATTTTGTACATAAACATTATGTAGCCAGAGGTTTCCAGTGATATAAAAATCTCAACTTTTTTGAGAAAAGTGGGGGATGAGGCTGTGGATCACGAAATGCCCCTTTAAAGGATCTAAATATGCAAAAAACATGTTATTACATGGTGAAAGTTGATAAATTACCGAAGTTTTAATGATGCACTGAAAACTATAAAATGAGCCCTGTGACAATGATCTATACACTTTGGGCCAGACAAAAGCAAGCATGAATTACTAGCGAAGGCTCTACATCCTCAATGATTGTCTCAACAAGCTTTGTGTTCAAGACCAACATGGATCAAAAGAAAACAAACAGAACAGGTTAAATAGCTCATTCTGACCATTCTTTGAACAACTATGTGCATCTAAACATTAAGTGTGAAACACAAACAAGTTTTGCTGAACAAATTCTTTATGATGCACATGCATTTTTGCTGTAATGCTGCATGGAACATTAAGATCGTTCATATGCCAGGAAAATCTGAGTGGGATGAAGCGATTTAAAGCTTACCCTCCATACAAAACCATGTGCCTAATAATAAGAATAGTTTTTATTATGTCTAAGGGACTCACTTTATTTAAGCTGTATTAACTGTGCTGGGTATATTCAAATTACACATTTAGTTTTAATTTATTATGATTTAACTTTATTTACAGAATAACGATAGGAATTTTTGTTTTTACTATCCTTTACCGCGTGATAGACGACAGGCAGGTTCAATATTTTGAGTTGTGGATGCTGGCGCAACTACGATAAAAATATTGGACCTGCCTGTCATCTATCATAGGTAGAGGATAGTAAAAACAAAAATTCCTATCATTTATTCTCATTCTTAGTCAGTTAAATATTATTTTAATAACTGTAAACTATTTTACGGCACCCGAAATCATGCGATTGTTCAATCAGATTATGTGTCTATGAACTAGACAACCACTGACTAAGAATATTAAATAAATTACAGCCTGCATATAGCCCAACATTTTTGTGTTTTCCCGTGTCATCAAATGCTGCATTTTTTTCTTCGCATTGATTTTCTGTTCAAATCATTAGCTCTTAGGAACTTTGTCCTTCTTGATGTTTTGCTCCTGTGGCACATCTGTGCCGAAGGGAAAAGATGCAGCATCAAAATTGTCACTATGGTAAAACACACACAAAGTGTTGAACTACATGACTGTATAATATACAGTGTACATATTGGCCCTTAATGCCAATCTCCTCAACAATGCTTTGATTTCTCTCACTACAGACTGACATCACTTTGTAATACACAGCTATGAATTCTATTTAAGTAATGTCAGCCTTGTGAAAATAGTAGAGGCATAAGTGAGGATGTTGCCACTAGACACACAACTCGCATGCATGGAAAGTTATTACAGTCCTTATATTATGTCCTAAAAATGATGTGTTAAATGCATCACGCAACTATGCAAACTCAAGTGCAAAATAAGCCATGGAATAAACAAGACTCTAATCTGCTGATTACAAAAACAATACAGCAAGTAAAACTTGCATACATCCCTTGGGCACATAAACATAAAACTGAAATTAAATCCCAGCAGAAAGCTTTCTTCACTTTTGCACAATATACACACATACATACATGGTACAAGGTTGGAAAGACCTACACCCTCTGCTCAATAGTGAGACTTGAGAATGTTGGATCGTTTTCTGGTGAAAGCTATCATATGGATGTGGAACTATATCTGTCCTTATAATTATATTCTCCTATCCCAGGTCTAGGAATATTTATACAGTCCAACCTCTTTAATCCGGCCATGATGGGACCAATCACGGTCTGGATAAGTGACAAATCTGGATAAGTGAATTATGTGTAATTCTGCATTGACTGTCCCAAGTACTGAAATTGCCAGCATTGCGTGCCTTCGCGTAGCGTTGCGTGCCTTCGCGATTACGCGATAGACCATCAAAATACATAGTTATTTATAGTGCACTACGCACAGGCGTTGATCCACAAGCCTCAGCACACTTATCGGGCTATGCTGAAGCTTGCACGCGGTCTGTTGTCTCTTTCATCCATGAATGAACTAAAGAAATCTGTCTAAAATCAAATGGACAAAGGAAGGTAGACTAAAATATAGACACACAAAAAAACAAAACATTTCAGCATTATCCCTCAAGATTTGAAGCCTTGCGGGATTAATTGAAAGAATGCCACCCAGCACAGCAAAATGTGACCAACTTATGTACAGTAAACATGGAGGGTATTAGATGAATAAGGTGTGCTAGGAAGGCAGACATCAGGCAGCAGGATACCAACGGTATACCTGAAGAAAATCTGCTGTCTGTGACGTCTTCACGCTCTAGCATGTCCATGTTGCTACCAAGCGAATCAAAGTCACCTCCTGTTACAGAGCCATCAATGTCTAGCGCTGGTTTGGTGAATGGAAGAATTGAGATGGGGCAAGGTGATTTGTACGGAGAAAAAAATTGCATTTCGTCATCAAATTAAAGGTATACCTTGCCTTGGAAAATAGAAGTTAAGTTTGCATTGAGTTCATAGTACCAAAAATGTACTTAAAATCTCCTTTGAAACAATACCACATGCGGTGACACTCGCAGGTAAATACTCATTTATAGTATCTCTTCAGAGTGTTCTACACTATCAGATTCCTACTGTTACTGCCCCTAGAGGTACAGTGCCACACAGTTACTTCATTAGTAATCTAGAGTACCTGTGGGTACTCCTAGAGTACCTGTGTGGATACTCCTAGGTACCTGCACACATCAGAATCACAAATGCAGTACACATGCTGGTAATGGATTGGTACTGCACTGGTTCACAGAAAGTAGCTGCAGTGTACCTCTGGGGTAGGCAGCAATAGGATTCTAGTAGCGTGCATTTACCATTATTCAAGGTTTATATTTTCACACAAAAAAGATTTATATTTTCAATTTTCAATCTAGTAAAAACTCCAATTATCCTAAATCACAGCTTTGATTTGCAAAATGTCCAGCTTGACTTTCAAAACAGTAATTAATACAACCCCACTTTGAAATGACTTATGCACATGTAGTGCCATCACACCAATTGCCACTACTCAAGCATATCATTAAATGATTATCTTTACTTCCAAAGTCATTCAATGTGTAGCTTAAAAGTGAATATAATTTTTTCTAAACCACTGATTAGCTCAACATTGCTAGCCTGAATCTGACAAAAACAGCAATTTAGAAGATATGTTGATGCAATCAATAAAAATTTTTTTTTAAATATTATAGTCATTGAGATCTACCATATATGCTGTACTAGATTTGCTGTACAAGAACCTAAATGATCAAACATTGGTTTCAATCACAAATGCATCTAATATATAGATTAACTTGTGTTTACCCATCAAAATATGAACAATCTATTCCCAAATTATTCCCTATCTATGGCTTTCTCACTTCATTAATACATATACAAAGTAATCGTTTTACACATTTTGATTGTAAACTGATTCATGAATACACCATCATTTACTCTGTCAGTTTTGAAACACATCCAATGACTGTTATGTATGAAGCAAATGCAGAAAGTATGATCAAATGAAATTATTCAAAAAAGACAGCTCTGATAATATGATTTTATTGTACAATTTTGATCAACATCTCATATGAACCAACAAATTATTGGTTATACTACATAACCGCTAATGCATCTTACTAGAATTATGCCCGGGGGAGGGGGGAAGGGGGGTATGGGGGTGTTATCAACTTACCTTGACCACCTGGATAAATACATCTGAAAGCTCTGCCCAGTTCTTCTGCTTGCACTCTGCCTGTTGGTGTCAATTCACCACCCCACTTTAGGATCAGTAGAAGAGAGGGAGCATCTCCTTTCCCATCTAAAATAAGAGAGCGCACACTCATTGAAGTTAAAAACATCACTTTGTCATACATAACATTACATGTAAAATCAACATGATATGAACTTCCATCTTTTATATATTCAACTAGCATATCACAGCAATGCCAACAAAATGCACACTGCCAGAGAAGATTTATAGGTGATCCCATGATACTAGTGAAACATCCGGGTACTTGAGAACCAGTCTACTAGAAATTTCAATTGAATGAACACATCTGTCAACAGCGTGATGATTCTCTGTGTACACTGTGTGATGAACGCCCGTGTGTGCGAAATGCGGAAGTCAATCAAACCTTGCCAACTCACTCATGATTGGTTAGTATTTTCATTATTGTATCCATGGTCGTGCGTTTGCGTCGTACTTTGAAATACGTGACGTACGAAATCGGTCGCATCACGTACAGCTGCTGGCAGCTGTGTCCATTAAATTGAATTTTTTACTTTTAGTATACCGATTTCTTGTACTTTCAGACTTTTATTCCTCATTCAAATGTGGGTCGATAGTAACAAAAAAGAGCTCATTTGAACAGGGTACCGATGTTCTTTTCAGGGATCAACTCATAATGCTTATCAATCCAAGTTTTGGACATATTTTTAGTGTTTGAAAATCGCGTCTTTGGAACGGGAATCAACAGTGAAGATTTGTGTGAAACTCTGTGATTACTAGACTGGTTCTCAAGTTCCCGGATGTTTCAGTAGTATCATGAGACTGCTTATAAATCTTCTCTGGAACACTGCCACATCAATAATTGATTAATTAGCAAAAAGAGGTGCATTTCATCATAATAGCTCCTGATTTTTTAAAGATAAACATCACAAATAACTATTATGTAAATGTTCTGGTTTTACAAGCATCTAATGCTTAGTGTTCATCAATCAATCAATCAATCAATCAATCAATCAATCAATCAATCAATCAATCAACCAATCAATCATTGCAATGTATACAGCACCTAAACCAAATACTTAGCACAATGGCGCTTAGTCACAAAAGAAGCTATTGTTTATAAGCAAGTTCAAAGAGATGACATTTCATTATGTTGAACAAGGTTGTTGAATTTGACTACCTGCTCATGCAGGAATGCATACATGTATATAACAAAGTACTCCTTATCATCACCCTGCTATGTCAATTGGCTAAGTCGGTTTTTGTAATTTTGTGAACAAGAAATAAATATGGTTCATGCATGCATCTGTTACGTAATCACCCTATTCATTTCTGATCCTTCCTTTTGTCCCATTATCATTTGTTCTTGTGCAAAGATTGGTGAATAAATGTTTAAATGCATGTTTGAACCATTTTTGTACTTATTCTCAAAATGTGCAAGTTGATTTGTTAGTGGCTACACTGGTGTCAATGTTTGCATTCATATTCATTTAAGTGACCTCACCAGTTATTCTGTTTACATCAATTACTAGTAATGAACTCATTTATTTTATACACCAAAAACACAAACAAACAACAATTTGTCTAATTTGTAGAACTCTGGAAGAATGCTGAATTGGTTCAAAATTGAGCATATATGCCTACCAAACTTCATACTCTATTAATGAATAAAAATTTATTCTCATCAATACTACTATCACAGTTTAATGCAAAACAATTCATTATCAATTCTTAGCTTGATTTACAAATAAACATGCCATTGTATACCTTTAGATAGGGCAGTAATATGGCCAATGTGTGCCGTTGATGCTAGATCTGTTACAAAAAGGGTGTGTTGACAAATAAACAACCAAAGAATGAGAGAAGGTTAGTTTGCCTTGATGTTGCCATGGAGACATAGCCATAGCAAGTGAATGAAACAATACCATGAGTTAGTCAATGACCAAAGAGCAAATGAATGGGAAAAGCACACAGAAGAGCAAGGAAGAAAATAAGAACCACAAACCACATGTGACAAGAACCATCTACAGTATCCTACAGCAACATTTTTCCATCAAAGAATTTGTAAAGTTTGCAAAAGGTTTACAAATTTTTAGATATCATTGATGTAGAACATTTCAAGGGCATTAGCCCTGGCATAATTCAGGGACTCTTTCTTGGATACCAAATTGCTACTTAGACAATAATAACTGCGCACCATCTATTTTGAGGTCATTGTGCGAAATCGGAGGCAGGGCCGTTCCTAGGGATTTTGCCGCCCTAGGCAAAGCCTCTCCCTGCCGCCCCACCAAAGCATACCAAAAAGTGTTAAGGGAGGTTACCCCTTGAAAACTCCCAGGGCTAGGATACATAATGACGCCCCCCCAATTCTTGAAACAATTGCTTGCATGAGCAAGCAAACATGTGCACAAATAGGGCTTACCACTAATTAATTTTGGTTATAATGAAATTGAATATCGGTCTAAAATTGATTTTTCAAATGATTTTGTGTGGAATGCGCGCGAACATCTTGACTTTCATCACTTGGAGGGCGCAGAATCGATCCTAAATTGGTCAATTCGGCGCCCCCCCTAAGGGTGGCGCCAAGGGCCATGTGCCCCACCTCCCCCATCGCTACGCCACTGTTTTTTCCGCCCTGTTTTCTGTTTCTCTTTTCGCACCTTTTTATTTTTCCTCCCATTTTTTCTTTTTATCCGCCCTCATTTTTCTTCCTTTTCTTTCTCCATTCCGCTTTTTTTTTCTTTTTTCATCTTTTTTTTTTGCGCCCCTCTACGTTTGCCGCCCTAGGCGACCGCCTTACCTGGCCTAATGGTAGGAACGGCCCTGATCGGAGGGTTTTGTTCTGGGCAGAGGTATATTTCCGAGGGAGCGGTAGCTCCCAAGCAAAAGTACCTAGGCCGGAAAACAAAACCCGACAATTTCACACAATGACCTCAAAATAGATGTTTTTTTGTCATTCATTACCGTCGTATCTGATACATCTTGAACAAATCAAAATGACATTTTATGTTATGTTATTTTATGTCATAAAACGCTGTTATTACGTACCCTACAAAAAAATAGATCTTGCGAATTTGACATTAGCGCTGTGGGCGTGTGCATTGCCATAACGCTTAGCGTATACACGCACGCGCGCGCAGAATCATTGTAGCACATCTCGGTGTATTCCAGGAGTCATTGTGAGTTATTAATGACCACGCAATGAGTGTACGGTTAGGCAATCAACTTCTTTGATTGGATCACAGGCTTCACGTATATTCATGAGGTTATGAATGAAGTATTTTGAGTGCATTTTATGCTCTCTGGATATTTATCAAGTTGCTCCTTGATAAATTAAACTCATGTTTGTCCATATATTGTTTTCTATTGTTCTTTGGGGAAATAATATTTCCATAAGAACTGGTGGATGGTAAATTGAGAAAAGTAGCAATGTTTATTCCTTTCCTTTGTTTATTTTAAATATTATATTCATCAATGCAGAGTTACCATGATGGACAAGTTCCAATGTATAATGGGTTTGATTTTTACCCTCTATATACCAGTCAGCTGTCATTTTCACTTCAGCATATGTGTGGGTTTCCTTGTGTAGGCAAAATGTAACATGGGCACATCAACAAAGTGTCCTAATGTGATGGGCTGTTTACTGATCTACTAAATATAAAGACTTAATTATAAGCAAACTATTATTTTAGTTTCACTGGGTAAAGTAAGAGAAGATTGAAAGTTACGGAGCTAGTATTCCATCACCAAGTACTAGACCCAGTTTACAAGTCAACTTCAACTGCGACATGGAATTCAGATTGGGACCAAGGATAAGCATAAATTATTTGTTGACAGGGTGTTTACAAGCTAGTCGACTTCAAAACAAACTGTGAATTTGACATATTTACGCCATCACTTGCTCATACTTCAAATAGCCATTGTGGGCTCGTTTACCTTGCAAAAGTCAAGTTTGAAGTCGAGTTTGAATTTCACAAAAGTTGTTCTGGGTCGTCATTACAAGTTGACTTCTGAAGTCGAGTTTTAAAAGCGACAATCCTGTTTACACACAAAGTCAAGTTCAAATAAAAAAGTCGACTTCAGGCTCTGTGTAAATGGGTTCTTAATTAATATGCTGAATCTATAGTTCAAAAATGTTGCTAATTATTAATAATTGTACCTGTGAATACTAAACCGGATAATACTTTTAGTGTAAAGGTATACATCTAGTCTTTATAATCTGTTATTGCACAATTACTCAATCACCAGGGGTAGCGCTAGTTGCTTTTTGGGGTCCCGGACCCACCAAAATAGAGTTCGGACCCCCTGTTTTTAAATTTTCTGCAAGTTCAGGGGTCCCTGCAGACCCCAAGTTTTTCAATCTAGGACTATTGCAGACATACTATTTATGCTGCATTTTTGCAACTCAGACTCACCAAACTCTACTCCGGACCCCCTAAATTTTAATTTTCTGCAAGTTTGGGGGTCCCTGCGGACACTGGAGTGTTTAGTTCTAGCGCTACCCCTGTCAATCACTAGCAAATAAACTTTAAATTCAACTCCAGTGCATGATAGGCGAGCAGACAATTATAAATCCATATGATTAGCAGTGATTTCAACATGTAAGAATAGCAATCAGTTTCAGCTTATACAAACAGAAAGAAAATGGGCTTGTGTGTTTGGCTTATACAAACTGAAAATAATGGGCTTGTGTGTTCTGAAGATGTTATGTTCATGAAATGTTAGCAAGCTGTTTACCACAACGAACCACAATGATTTGAGAAGTATTCTCACATGTGTACAGGTAAAATCAAATAAATATTGGACATTATGTTCACATTGTGTTTATAATATAGTCATGAGCATATTCAATGGGATACATTGGGCTAATCTATTTGAAAATCACACCCCCTAATTGAGATAGTTTTTGAAATTCTTACCAAATGCAACTGTTCACCAATTCCAGATCCAATAATTTCCATTAAGTGGAAAAGGTGTGGAAGATAAAAAGTGCGATCAATTTCAAATGGAATAACTAGCCTTAATACACACTTCACCATTTGAGTAATGTATTTATTGGATTGGCTATGCAATAGTAATGTTCATACTATTGTGTCCAAAATTTAATTATTTTTCCTGCACAAGCTGCTGCATGCATCTAGTAAGCAATGTTGGGATAGCAGGGAATGTAAACAACTACTTGGCTTGAATTAACACAGCTTGGATGAGACAAACAAGACAAGACAATTGCTTTAAATTATTTACGGCTTGCTATCCTGCCCCTATCTAACCCTATCTAGTATTATTACATTGTGATTTAGTGTTTTTTGTTTTCACATCATCATTACTGTCATCATATCATTGTTGGCATCATCACCATAATCATTATTTCATCAAAATCCTCATCACCACCAACTTTTCATCATCATCATTCTTATCATCATCAAAACCACAATTGTCATTGCTGCCATCTTCATCATCATCATCATCATCATCATCATCATCATCATCATCATCATCATCATCATCATCATCATCATCATCATCACCATCATCGTAGTCATCATAATCAACTCATAAGATATTGTGAACCTCTCAACCCAATAGAAATCACAGCAGCACACATGTATGTTAGTTAACAGACAATCCCAGTGTTAATTCTATGCACATGTTGACTATCATTAATACTGGTTTGGGGAATATCTGATGAAACAGGGTCAGGCTTAACATCACAGGCTCTTAGGGAAAACGTTCAACTTTTAAACTGAAATCGGACTTTAAAATACCTTCCAATGGCAATGAGAACAAATATGCCTGGATATTGAGATGGCTCGTAACATTTTGGAACAAAACCCAAACTACTGCAATATGCACCCTGCAGCTAGTGATGCAGCCAGTCCTCTGAAATATAAAGTAGCATTTCAGAAGGCTCTTTTGAAGGTTTTATGGTATCCCAAAGAATTAAACTGGAGATGATGGATTCTGCCATTTTGGCATGTCAATCATGAAACTATTTGCCCATGTATCTAGCCACCTTTATTTTTAGGTGTAAATTGTTTGCATCATGTGTGTAATGGAATGTGGCTAAAAAAGTGCAAACCCATATGTAATGTCATGCTTTGCTAGCCATCAAGTATCATTTTAATCAACAATTGCAAGGGTGTGCTATTTTGGTCCCATACACAACAATCCAATATAGGACTGATATTGCACTTGAAGTTGAAGGTTGTCTACCTTTTCATAAGAAAATCCTATGATGCCCCCATGTGCAAAGAATTCTATGCAACAAGGTGTTAGTAAATATTAATCACAACAAATACTTAGGTAGCTACTACAGGACCCATGAGAGTACAAAAACACAGGGCTCACCAGAAAAACCTACAAAATAAGATAAAATCAGAAAATGCAAAAACAAAACGATAATGGCGTATGAAAAAGGTAGGACATGTTAAACATTGACATGTTGGACATTATTATATGTTGGACAGAACTTGTCTGCTACAGAGTGGTAAATCCAGTACATTTATTAAATGACTACAAACTAAACTATAAGAGTATATTATACTATTGTTAAGTCTTTGTTACAGACTCTGACTACTATCACATGGAATTAAAATGTCGATGGTTGGTAAGTTGTAATGACTTGGATTATTAGAGGATGATGTATGATTAAAGCATCCAAATGATGACCAATTATAATACACTTGATACCAAAAACACTGGAGAAAGACATATTCATGAACTTGAACTCTGCACTTTATGTAGGAGGAAGGGAAAAAGTACATAATCATTCAATCAAGTCACTCAAAACGTTGCTAATTTCAACTCCTATGGACACTTGTCCTAACTTTATATGGGCTGTTTCTCCTTTTAAATTTATATACGGGTGTTTTTTTTGTGTGTACATAATATTTGTTTAAAAATTTGTTTAAAATTATTTGTGGCTTTAATGATGAAAGGACAGAATATTAAAATGATACTTTGCTATGTCCGTTTTAACTGTAGCCTGAAAAACACATTGAGAGAAAAAATTAGGTTCTTCCCACCATGCCCTTTTATGTTGCCCAGTATATTCTCCAGTCTATTTCACAGCACCACATGGTACCTGCTTACTCTAGCATGGTCCATATATACACAGAGCCTAATGGCAGAAAATTGGCTGGTTTCTGTAACTTTCTTAGAGCTCTCAAAGATATTACTATTTGCCATTGTAGTGAATACGTTATACTGAAGTTACTGGTTCATGCTTGGTTTGCACACCTGTTAGTAACCCATTGACTTTTTGTTGCGATCATTTTGATCATGGTTCCGAGCACATTAATAGAGTGAAACAGTTGATCTAGCATCGATTGATTCTGATGTCACACTACGACGGCGAATTGATCCGTTTATTATCTCACTTTATTGTGAACAAGAAAATGTCATGTTTTACAGAGCACCATGTATATACAACACCTAGGAGGCTAATTTGATTATTGAGGTGGTATAACAATTTTTTTCTTTTCCTGCGCCCCATCTGACCTTGAATTAAATTGAGGATTGTGACTGACCCATACCTGGAATCTCATTATATCCTAATTTTGAAAAGGAGGAGTGGACAGAACTCTTATGGCATATCATGCTGCTAAGAAATGATATCCAAAGTTTGCTACACCAAAACAAGCAGTACACCACTCTATATATGCATAGCCACGATCGATGAGAAAACAGTGATTGCATCTTGAAACTCATCACCATATACAAATATACCAGAGCAAACAATGAGGTTGCAAAACACCATCACCGCCACCACCAATATTATACAAGATAAACATCACCACACAAAGATGGAGGAAGGTTTGATATGTTAGAAGCATCATATCACCAGGGAATGACTACATGGATAAGCAATGATATTTAGCATCACAGCCTTTGAACTCAAAATCAAGCTAAGCCAAACGAAACTAGAAAATGATAACACAATGCATTTGATAAACCTGCTTTGGGAAAATCAAGAGTTATAAAGTTTTCAATAAATATGTATCTGCTTTAATAGGAAGTGAAACCCCATAGTTAGTAATTAAGTACACAATAATTTAACCCTATCTGGTAGCTTTATAGCATTACGATATGTACACTTAGTTATAGGTTTTATTTTGGTGTTTAACATGACAATTCTCACTATATATAATAGTACCTTCTTTTTCCTCATAAATACTTCAATAAATCAATCATTCATTCCTGGTACCCATTACTGGTTGAGAGCCTCAATTTTCCATTCGATATCGCATTCAGTCTCATATTAGTTTTAAAGATTTTTTTTTACATCTAAGCATTGTCTAATTCTTATTTGTGTACATCCATATCAAAACGATGCACTTGTCGGATGCTACATGTGTCTCATTTCACATTATAGCTAGGAATACAGAACAGACTCAATTCAAGTGGAGGTCACTTCAAATCATCCCCAAGTGACATGGTTAAGGAATGTTCTCTGTATTCCTAAACCATGTAACTTGGGGATGATTTGAAATGACCTCCACTTGAAATGAGTCTGGCATTTATTCTTAGCTATTATGTGAAATGAGACACATGTAGCATCCGACAAGTGCATCCTTTTGATATGGATATACACATTTGTGATACCCCTTTACTTTCATTGGCAATATAAATGACCAACCCTATATTCATTCTTCAGATAATTAAACTTCACATTTTTACTTCTAAGTCCAATATTTGTACTTTAAAAAATCTATCAAAAGCCAAAATAACACAAAATAAACAAGAGCAAAATCTTTCAGATTTCTAACCGAATTGTGAATATTCCATTAAACATGAGGCTGTACTTTCATATATGTATAAATTCCCCATACATTAAGACATTGAGCTAGATTTCTTCCCAACAATTGTACTTTTGTTTTTAAAGAATTGGACTTGTGACAAAAAAAGTCAAGAATTATTCTTAGTACTGCCCTTACCATCTTCACTACTGGAATGTCTAGGCTTCCCATTGGGTTGGTATTTAAGCTGCACCTTACGGTTGATCCCAGAGAAATGCCCATACATCTCCAGCACAGCCTTGAGTTGTTCTAGTTTGGATTCACGCTCCTGAATCTGGGCTTTGTTACGATGCACCTGTCGTTTGAGTTCTTCTAGGAGGTACCGAGCCACGTCCAACACCTCCTGGAGCTGCTTTGGACGTTTCAGTTTAAGCTTGCCTTTCTCAAAACCACCATATTTGTCAAACAGTTTGAAGAATCTAGAAGTATACAAGTTGTTCAGTTAAAGACAAATGGAGGTATGGTAATCTACATACTTAAGGGGGTACTACACCCCTGTCCAATTTTGTGCATATTTTTGCATTTTTCTCAAAAATTATAGCGAATTGGTGACAAGTAAGATATGTATATTATAGGGCAAGGACTACAACTACTGCACTGAAAATTCAGCAACTCAAGACAAGTAGTTATTGATTTATTGATCAAATATTGGTTTTCCCTCATTTTTGACTGTAACTCCACAACTGTTGTCTGCACTGAAATAAAATTTCCAGTGCAGTAGTTGTAGTCCTTGCCCCTATAATATACATATCTTACTTGTCACCAATATGCTATGATTTTTGAGAAAAATCCAAAAATAGGCACAAAATTGGACAGGGGTGTAGTACCCCCTTAATCACTACACCAATTTCAATATTCACATGAAGATATCAATGTAAACCTGTCAGGCTGGCCACTATTTTAAAATGGTATATCTGCTAATATTAAACCATTGATGCTAAATATGTATGTAAAAGGCACTACTGTGTGTGTTATGTGTCTGTGCAAGATATGGTTGTGTTGTCTTGTTCCTGTAAGGCTTTCACAAATTTCATTGCTAAAAACCTACAGGGGGAAGAACCAAAAGTTCAATGACATCTCCTATAAACATAACTAGTTTTCTTCACAGCTGACCCCCCCCCCCCCTCCCTTCTCATCTGTAACATAACTGTAAGCAGGTCAAAATAACATTGATGTATTGTAAGAGCAGGAGCAACGTAACCGAAATTTTAACGATCTCCCTCTTTAACAAAACCAGGTTTTTTTATACGATGTTGGCAATATTCTGGGTTGTTCCCAGATGCAAGCGTTTTAAATTGTGAACTGTAAACCAGTAGTAGCATTGGAGCAGTACCTTGTAAAGCCTTGCAATGGTAAGAATAATTGCCTATAGTCTATAACAATCTGCCAGATTCTTTGACTGCGTCCTTTTCAGATATCCATTTCACTTTAACATTGTTGAGGACAAAAATACTATCAGGTAACATCTTTCATCCTCTGTAACAAAGCTGTCAACAATCTACTCACTTTGGATGTTTAACTTCCATCTTCATCTTCTGTTTTGGTGTTCTGTCACCATGGCGAATGACAGCTATCACACATCTCAGTTCCATCCTGAAAAACATAATCAACAAACATTTTCTAGTAATGTTTCCTACACCCATTTGATTTTTTTCTGTGTAAAAATTGTGCAAATTAGCTTTGCAAGGTAAAATTGTTATGAAAAAGCCAGGAAAGCCTTGGTTGTTCCTATTTAATTATGTATTTTAGTATCTTTGTGGGGAAAGTAATGTGAAACAAGTAAAAGAATGCAACAAAATGATTGCAGTATGTATCTTGAGACCCCATTTGACTAAACAAAATATGCTTGATGAAAATTACCAATCCATGCTTGATTGAGAAAATGACACATGCTTCCTACCTTCCAAATTTGAAGTCAGTAAACTAAGTAGTCTATGTTTTGTTTACTTACATTGTTCCTTCTTGTGTTGGCACATAAGGTAACTCTTCCTCTAGCGTAAACATCTGCCACGGTATGTTGTACTTGGGGGCAAGCTCTCTCATTATCATATTCCTGTAATATAAGGACAACAAATATGGTTTTATTCTGGTTCTGGTTTTATTAAGCAAATTCTTGAAGATTTTCATGCATCTGTTTGAAGGTGGGTAGTCTATCCACGGAGGCTCATCACCCATACATTCTTATTCAAAACTCCAGTAGTTTGGATACTACACCTCTTTGCAAAGACCTTTCACACTATCCAATTTGGCACAATTTACGACATAAACATGAAGTCAGGTTCTTTTTGGCCAATGGAATCACGTCTTCATCACATCAGCACCTCATTCAATCTGCGTAGCTTCGCATGATGCAAACGTGATCTACCTATTTTTACACGATCGGTAAGCCAGTGCTAAAGGTCTTTGCAAAATGTTTGCAAAATAGTGTAGAAGCATAAATGTGCATTACAGTGGCCACACAACAGAACACGTTCTTGGGGCATTAAGTTTTGTTTTCCATCAAAAAACATCATCACATCAGGACCCATAAGTAGGGCCCATGCATAAGTGTGCAAAATATTACACCAACACGCTATGATGTGTTGTCCATACCATCTAAACATATTTTAAGCCTAAAATTTACTGGAGTTATGATAAAAATATGGGCTTTCTTCATAGGTCTAAATCCTATTTCGATGTGGTAAAGTGGAGTGATAATGAGTCTGTCAATTGGGTCACCCATCTTGAATTGATAACAAGGATGCAAAATTTATGAAACTTACCCAATTAACACATTATTAAGATGGTTGTAAATCATTGTGAAAAACAGATTTCATGAATTGTTGAATGAAGATTAAATCAAGGTTCTTATAACTTCTTTCCTGTTTTAATCTGAATATTAACTCTGTCTGCATTGTCCATCCAGTGTCCATCAAGTTTCTTGTTTTCTTACCCAAGGATCTTGGCGCAGTCATCATAGTACTTCTTTGAGTTCTTCACAAAACTAAATCCATTGACATCACACACATATGATTTCCCATTGGCTCGCAGGAGATCAAAACCACACACAGTTTGCTGTCAAATGAAAGAAAAGAGCAAAATCACATGTTAGAATTTCTTTTTTCATTCTTTTGGTCTTTGTGCTTCATTTTTTATAACTATTCTTTGTTTTAGACTAACAAAAATATTAGCTTCCCTAATTTAGCTGAAATGATCTCTTTCATTCAAGTGTACAAGGTTCTTTTATACAAAAACTACCACATTTGCAGGCATATTACATACATAGAGAGTAATAATGCAAGTTTAGTACACATCTACATTTTAAAATCTCAAATGTTGTTCATCAATGGATGAGAACTATGTTGTTATTCTACTTACTCCTCTTGGATGTTTAGTACAGATTGTCAAAGAGTTTATCTCCTGGAGACCCCCCCCTCCCCCTGGGTTTATATATTCTGGTTATGAAGAACTGTGTACATCATAAATGTTGTGAATTCCAATGAATCAGCAGTCTTGAGCAACATCATTTCCAAAACTACATTCTTGTTTGCACTACCAACTATAGCAATAATAATTGAATTCAGCTGTTTTTATTTAGGAAACCTCTTTGCATGGGCATAGTCTGGACCTACTGTACCACCCTACCTTGAAGGCCATACAGACTATCCTATTGATTAGTTTCTCATGGTTGCTTAGAATGACAGGGAATGGGACCTTCTTGCCTTTGCTCTCCTTGTCTCTCTCAACTTTCCCATCAAGTGCAGGAGATAGGGCATAGTCTGATCATACTGTGTAAACTTATCTTGAAGGCCATACAGACTATCCTATTGATTAGTTTCTCATGTTTGCTTAGAATGACAGGGAATGGGACCTTCTTGCCTTTGCTCTCCTTGTCTCTCTCAACTTTCCCATCAAGTGCAGGAGATAGGGCATAGTCTGATCATACTGTGTAAACTTACCTTGAAGGCCATACAGACTATCCTATTGATTAGTTTCTCATGTTTGCTTAGAATGACAGGGAATGGGACCTTCTTGCCTTTGCTCTCCTTGTCTCTCTCAACTTTCCCATCAAGTGCAGGAGCATGGGCATAGTCTGGTCATACTGTGGAAACTTATCTTGAAGGCCATACAGACTATCCTATTGATTAGTTTCTCATGGTTGCTTAGAATGACAGGGAAGGGGACCTTCTTGCCTTTGCTCTCCTTGTCTCTCTCAACTTTCCCATCAAGTGCAGGAGATTGGGCATAGTCTGGTCATACTGTGAAAACTTATCTTGAAGGCCATACAGACTATCCTATTGATTAGTTTCTCATGGTTGCTTAGAATGACAGGGAAGGGGACCTTCTTGCCTTTGCTCTCCTTGTCTCTCTCAACTTTCCCATCAAGTGCAGGAGCATGGGCATAGTCTGGTCATACTGTGTAAACTTACCTTGAAGGCCATACAGACTATCCTATTGATTAGTTTCTCATGTTTGCTTAGAATGACAGGGAAGGGGACCTTCTTGCCTTTGCTCTCCTTGTCTCTCTCAACTTTCCCATCAAGTGCAGGAGATAGGGCATAGTCTGATCATACTGTGTAAACTTATCTTGAAGGCCATACAGACTATCCTATTGATTAGTTTCTCATGTTTGCTTAGAATGACAGGGAATGGGACCTTCTTGCCTTTGCTCTCCTTGTCTCTCTCAACTTTCCCATCAAGTGCAGGAGATAGGGCATAGTCTGATCATACTGTGTAAACTTATCTTGAAGGCCATACAGACTATCCTATTGATTAGTTTCTCATGTTTGCTTAGAATGACAGGGAAGGGACCTTCTTGCCTTTGCTCTCCTTGTCTCTCTCAACTTTCCCATCAAGTGCAGGAGATAGGGCATAGTCTGATCATACTGTGTAAACTTATCTTGAAGGCCATACAGACTATCCTATTGATTAGTTTCTCATGGTTGCTTAGAATGACAGGGAATGGGACCTTCTTGCCTTTGCTCTCCTTGTCTCTCTCAACTTTCCCATCAAGTGCAGGAGCATGGGCATAGTCTGGTCATACTGTAATCTTACCTTGAAGGCCATACAGACTTTCCTAGCTATGAGTTTCTCATGGTTGCTTAGAATGACAGGGTAACGGACCTCCTTGCCTTCACTGTCTCTCTCAACCTTCCCATCAAGTGCAGGAGACTTCCTAGCCTCTGCATGGGCATAATCTGGACCTACTGTGTATACCTGCATAAGAAAATAATAGCAGTGTTTCAAATAAATTTGTGCAAATTATCCAGAAATTGAATAAGTGGATATATAGACAACTGCATAATCCAAGACAAGCAAGACTATGTGCAAATTGAAACACCCAGTTGTATAACATTATATCACCCAAGTCCTGAATTTTGCACACATGGTCTGAAATATATTACCCATCATTTCTAAACTAGGTCAAAAAGTGCTTAAGAATAATGTGTACATCAGCAGGCTTTAAAATAAGCTAAAATACTTGCAGGTCCTCCTAATCTTTCTTACAATAGACATGTTGTGTACCAAAAGTTGAGGGCCCTCAAAGAGGTCCAGGGAATTAGTAAATTTTAAGTGCATTTAGCCTGAGGTCACACTTCTTATTTCGAGACCTGCGTACCATGTCTAGAATTATTTAGGTTTTTTTTCCTGTAAAGGGTGTGAACAGTTGAAATTCTTTCAATTCCATGAGAATAAACAATATTCTTGAAAAAGAAATTCAAATCTTAGCCATTTTATTTTTATGTTGAAATGTTCTTAGATACTACCTAAAGAGAAGATTGCTTGGAGGAGGAACTGCATTTGATTTAATCTTTTAGATAGCCCTCACTCTGCCATATACTCTACAGAGTTACAAGCTTCATTGCTTTGTTGTAGTTTAAAATCAGCTTAAAAATCATTATGACCTAATTAAAACTGACAACTAAACCAGCTCATTATATGGTGATCTAATTTGAATTCACCAATCTGAATCTGCCGGCAGATTAATTTTGGACATCATGAATACCTACCTTGACATCTGTACCATCAGTTGGCATGAACTCCTCATAAATGTATGAACCTTTTTACACGCAACTTGCTTTCTGATGAGTATACACTGCTCCGACTACCAATCTGAAATGCAAATCATATATGGATTTATACCCAGTATAGTACAAGCTGCTCTGTTATATAGAACATTTTTAATTCTGAATTGGATTTCAAATCTTCCATTCACTCGGTCGGACATCCGGGAACATTGTCCCCTTCGTCCCCTTTGCACAAGCGCGCGCGCATAGCAACCAGCTCGAGAAAGGGGAATTGCACATGTGCACACTGGTTTTACAAGGCTATTTCCCCTTTGTGACGTCAGCCCGACCAAGAGAATGGAACTTTAGTTCATTTTGTTACAATTTGTTCCCAAACTTCTGACCAAATTTTTCATATTGGAAGAAAAGCTGCCAACTGAACCATATCCAGATCCAGAAAAACATTACCAATAGATTGGTCTTGTAATAACACATGTTTGTGCAGTCGTCTGCATCAGTAATAGTTGCTCAAACTCCAAATAATGTTTTTGTGGAGAGTGTCTACCTTTCGTTTCTTTCATCAAAAAAAAACCCTCGTTGATAGGCATAAATGCTTGTAGATGGAATTCTACAGTATACATGTAAATGAGATACTACATGATTGTATTACCTCTGGATGAAGCAAGTTTACAGTACATAAATTGCATTAGATAATTAAAAAGACATGAGAAATGATTAACATGTTTTTAATTATGTAACTTTGAAGAACTACCTTGCAATGGGCTATTTTTGTTCCAAAACAAACTTTACAATGTTTTATACACTTGCAACAAGAAAAAATGTCCATTTTTAGGCATTTTGCAAAAAAAATCAAAGGGATTGTCTGTAAAACATTTTAGATATAATAGTTTTTCAGATTTAACTGATATTTTTCTCATGTGTAAAAGACATACACATGCTCACTCTTCATTGCTGTCTGCCTGTTTGTTGTTTTCGATTTGTTTACACTTTACGAACAAATGAAATTATCCTAATAGAGGCCGTCAGCCTTTCGCTATCTTGTGGGTACAAATGATCTGTGTGTTCATGTGTTGGACACTACACGCAGGGCGCAGCTTGCCACGCAGTTGTTATCGCGCATCAATGCGGTGATTTTGCTGCTCACGCATGGAGATTGAACGACCATCACAGCGTGTACCCACAAGATGGCGGCATATGACGTCACGCTGACGGCCTCTATAACAAATAATTATTATTTACTTGAAAGTAATTAGGCTTGCAAAAAAAATTCACACAAACAAAAAGCAAAATTTCACACAATTGTTTTTTCCCAATTCCCTTTGGAGAAAAAATATGCAAAATTCCCCATCAAGTCTTGAGCTTCTTGATTTCTCTACCTCCTAAAAATCCCAGCTGAAAATATCATGGGGTATACATAAGTTAATGTCAACTTTGTATCAGACTTGTTTCCATTTTTAATCCATTCCAAGTGGTTTACAGAAATATCCTAAAATATTACTTTGAGATCACATCTAGATTTTGTTTTAGTTTAAATCTTTCACAAGAAAGTTTCATTTATTTTTCTCTTAAAATAAAGCCTTTTTGCAAATTCATAACAAAGTGCATTGTGAGTAATATATAATGCAGAAAACAGCAGGAACTTGTCACAACACTTGCATATATAACAAACAAGTATTGGTTTAACCTGGTAAGAACTGTCTATGTTGTCAGGAGTCCTTGACAAGTCATAGTTTATTCACACCACTGTTTATGTGGGAGATTGGACTATTTTTTCCTACTTCAATGAGCTGAGCTTGTCTTTGTACAAATTGAGAACGGACAAGCCATGAAGCCATGAAGCCATGAAGCGAGTCGCGATTGAGGGGGGACGAGCAGCAAAGCCATGCATGACCAAGCCACAGCGTCGAGCCGTGAAGTGACATGTTACCACTTTAGTTTCTGTAATAGTTTGGAACTATAGTTTCTCTCCCTAATCCCTATGGATAATATGAGCATGTGTAGTTTCTAATTTGCTGAGATTGCAAAAAGGCTTAATTATTATATTATAAGTGATGACAAAGTTCAATGATTAATAGAATGATCCACACTGAACTATGAATTATTGGACAAGATAAAGATTGTATCATACCCAGTGAACTCGATACATTACATAATGTGTTAAATGAACCAAGTCCTCTTGTATGAGATCATAAATATGGCAATTATGCTATGAAAACTTGTGAGTTTGATATAGAAAGATAATTACTGGAAGATATAATGTAGGTTTGATTTCTTCGTATCTCAAAACAACCATAATTCCACTTTTTGTCTAGTTCATTAGCTTAAAATTAGCTTCAAGAATCATAAGATTCAATTTTTATATTTCTTCTCTGTAAGATTGGACATCTTTTAGGGCTCATATTGAAATACCCTACCACGTTTTCACATAGAAAGAAGGCAGGATTCCCCTCGCTAAGTGCGCGCCTCAGGAAAGCTCGGTCATAAAACGGATGGATTATATGCATCAGCGATACACCCTGCCCAGGATTTTAACAAAAGAAGGCTAGCACAGGAAAGCCGCAGGATGGCGCACACCTTCCTGTGTAAGGGAATTTCAATATGAGCCCTTAGCTATATTTACTCTTTACCATGCATGTCAGGTAGTGCTAGTTTCAAAGTTATAAAAATAATCTTAACAAAATCCAGTCTGCGGTTGAAGAGAACTTCCAAATTGTTTATTTAATTTGTAAACTTTACTTTTCAAAGCGCCCTTTAATAAAGCTAACTATCATGCAAACACACAAGAATGTTTGGCCCAAATAGTTAAGAAAGTATCATGCTTTGAAAAAAGTTAGTATTTACAAATAACTGCAAACATGTTTACAATAAGTAATTTAATTAACATAAAAATGAAATTGTGATTAATTTTAAAGAGTTTTCTTGCATTTAAATAAAACTCCACATTTCTTACAAATTTCCTTCGATCTTTCATTGACAAGTTGACAAGGACACAAGCAGGGCACTGTTAAATGGTAACAAATAAATAAGTCACATTTTAAATACCTGCATCTGCTAGAATTCAATTTTTTTACAGTACTGTACAATAAACCTTGTTATATCACTCATACATAAATTCTAGGCAGTTCATTGGTTGATTACCATTGATCATTTTTACTATCACCCTCTCCGTGTGATAGTCTTTACCATCATGTGCTCTGTCAGAGTGCGCCTGCGCCAAGCCGTGCGCTGACTCTTGGACTCGCCGATTTAGTTATGGGGTGGACCCCATAATGTGAAGTATATCACGGCAAAACATGGTGTTGTGTAATAAAAAAATGTATTTCCTACCTTAAATAGTAATTTAGTAATAGAATTTATGCATGAGTGATATAAAACAAATATTAACTGTCTTAAATTAGTGTAATGGTGAAATATAATCACTCGGTGAAAGATGTATTGTTCCATTCCACTCGCCGTTCCGGCTCGTAGAATGGAACAATACATCATTCACCTCGTGATTATATTTCGACCATCACACTCATAGACAGTTAATATTTGTATAATGAACAAAAGGTGCATACAGATTATTCTATTCAACCAAAATACTGTTCATATTTACATGGAATCATTGACATTTTTTCTTTGAAAAAAGATGAGGGCATTTAAGGGCTCATATTGAAATACCCTACCACGTTTTCACACAGAAATAAGGCAGGATTCCCCTCGCTAAGAGCGCGCCTCAGGAAAGCTCGGTCATAAAGCGGATGGATTATATGCATCAGTGATACACCCTGCCCAGGATTTTAACAAAGAAGGCTAGCACAGGAAAGCTGCAGGATGGCGCACACCTTCCTGTGTAAGGGAATTTCAATATGAGGCCTAATAGAAGGGGAGCATTTAACAAAGTAAATAGGGTAAGCACAACCCATAAGGTGCCACCCCTGTGTGCAAATCCCAATCACTTATTTTTATCTGATAATCCTTCTCAGGCTTAAATTTGGAATGAGTTAGTTATGGTGGTTTTATTAAAGCCTTGGAAATTACACTACAAGCTGGAGAGATACATCACAATAACATAATGCAGGGAGGGGCACACACTTTCATATGTAATGTAATTCTTTTTGCTTAATTTAGTCTAAATTCACCATCAATAGACTATGCGAGTCCGTAACCAACAGATACCCCATTTTCCACTCCATGAGTGTGATTCAAACAGGAGTTAATCCAGACTCTCCTAGTCCGATCTCTTTGGATGAGGGGGAGGAAGGGGGGATACAATTTTCCTCCTTATTGAAAATTAGATATTGGATAGTGAAACATTTTTACATGCTTTGCATAGATGATTCATACTTCAAATATAAGGTTTAAAATAGTCCACACAGACCAACAGCCTAGAAAAGTACATTCTTAATTAAATTACTGTGCTCTTCATTTGAAAGCGATGTAAATACTCAAGCTTAATCTCCTGGGTGTGTAACATGGCAAGTAACCTTATCTGCAGTGCTGAGGCCTGGCGACAAAAACAATTTAGTTGTTGCATCTGCAGCACACGTTGTAGATTTTGGCACTTTCTGATGACCTAGGACCATTAGAAAATCACAGAGCAGTGCTATTTATTATCACTTGTTAGCAAAAACAACCTTTTGCTACTACATATACATGTATATAGAGTTTTGCTTCATTTGTAAAAAGGATTTGACAAAACATTTGAGTGGTTTTACTCAGTCAGTGACATCAATGCATATTTCCTCGGGCACAGCTTCACATCATATACACATGTTCCTCAAAGCACTGATGTACACATGTGCACATTTAAAGTTGCCGCACAGATGTGTGTGACTCAAACAGCTGAATCAACGAGTTGACGTCAATGACTGCACCATGCTAGAAGCACTACGATTAAGATTACATAAACTACGCTAGCTTACAGAGAAGACCAGCACTCTCTTGCTCATGTTCAGTATATACAGCGTAAATACAGAAGTGAGGTTCTGATTGGCTGATTCATTCATAACAACACACCGGTAACCTGATTGGCCGATTACAAGTCGAAGAAGCACTTGGCGCAGAACAGCACTCATGAAGGGAACACAATGCCTGGTGAATGTTGATATTTTAACAGTACGCACGCATTGATCCGAGCAAAAAGTGCAGTACTTCTCTGGAAGCTAGTGTAGCTTGGTATAATTACATGTATACGTATTGTTGCTGGTTCACCTTTCAATGAAGAATTATGATATCTATTTTATAATAGATCAGATTAGGTAATGACGATTAGCTGCCCTATGATATAAGTAATCTAGTAATGGTCCAGGAGTATGTTTAGGGGCTACAATGCTACACCTGCTATCGGTAGCAAACAGAGGTATACAAAGTAGAGATTTCCTACTAGACCTACTTATCACCAAGCTGATCATGTTACTATAAAAGCTTGCAATATTTCACACTCAATATCAAACTGTGACTAAATTGGATCCACTTGAGATGCTTGTTTTTATTAGACGACTGGAAAGGGTGGTCCACACAAAACAAGTTGATATGGATTAATCTGGTTCCATATTGGAACAGTTTGGGACACTTTGCATCCACAGAAGTGAAGCTGACAAGCAGATGATTTTGTGAGTAAGTTGAGCTACAGAGTGGCATAGCCTAGCATAGTCTGCAACGTTTTGACAAGTCTTTGGTTTTGATTCGTATGCGAGCACCTTCTTAGTAAACAAGTGAAAGCAAAACCAGAGTCGTTGACAAAGACTAGGCTGGGAGACTAGGCAATAGGCATAGCCCTGTTTGAGGTGTTGTGTGATGCACCACAACCATTAATACAATTAAATACCTGAGTGGAAGAAGGGCCCAACTCCATCAACACTTTTTTTGAGGTATTAACAAAAAACACAATATTTGGAAAAGTTTTAAGAGACAGACTGTTTTTATCTTCAGGGGACCTTTAGTAGTGGTACATGAACATACATTATAACATACATGTGAAATGATATGCAACAATGGCAGCGGTCAGAGCTCTGGGCAGCGGTACAGGTCTTTTAAAATATGATAAACTCATTTTTGTAAAATGGAGTTGGGCCCTTCTTCCACTCAGGTATTCAATTATAATGCACAGTTGAGACACATTAAGGGGTGGGGTATGAGCGTTTGGACAGTATTTATTGTGGGACATTAGAGCACATCAGACATATCAATTGCATTCTGAATACTGAAGAATGTCCTTCTGATATCAAATAATTTTGATTTTTGAAATTCGCAATGTAATACACATTTTATGGCAAATGATTAAAAATGATATTTTTGATATTTAACCGTACTCGAAGTAAACTTTATAAATCTGGTGATTTATACTTAAAGTGTATGTAGGTGGGATAAAAAGCCGACGATCAATTGAAAATTTTGACCTTTCGTATTGAAGATATGGATTTTTTTTCCCAAAACACCAACAAAAATTAGGTCTTTTTCAGAAAAAATCCATATCTTCAATATGAAAGGTCAACATTTTCAATTGATCGTCGGCTTTCCTCCCAGCTACATACACTTTAAGAATATGTCATTAGATTTATGAAATTTACTTCGAAGACTGTTATATGTCAAAAATGTGAAAATTTTAGCAATTTGTCATAAAATTTGTATTATATCGTGAATTTCAAAAAATGAAAATTATTTGATATCAGAAAGACATTCTTCGTATTCAGAATTCAATTCGATATGTCTGATGTGCTCTCATGTCTCACAAAAAATACTGTCAAAACGCTCATTCCAGATCACTTAACAAATTAAAAGTCAAAATGTTTGTTCTTAACGCTGTTGTTGATTGGGTTGCACTTAATATTGGGACACCTTGTACACAGCCCCTGAAAAATGTTTACAAACTCCTTGTTTTGCAAGCATCACCCTCATTCAATACAACTACTTGAAGGATGATCAAGAAATTCCTTTCAAAGGGAATGCTGATTTAGAATGGTAAAGACCCCATTGTCATGAATAATCTCTTGTTGGATAAATTGCATTTAAAGTTATGATAAGGCCAAGGAAAAAATGGCCGGGTGTCTTACAACTTTTAAAAGAACTTAGAGAACACTCTGTTCTATGTGCGGATGGACTTGCCAAGTAGAGTTGCTCAGGATATTTTCTGGATGTGGCTAAATGACCCATAAAAATCACTGAAAGATTGAAAAATCTGTAATTTTTTCTGTCAAAACCAATCCACTTCAGCCAAAAAAAATGGCAATTTTGAATTTCATACAGCTAAATAAAAAAATTAAAAAATCCTCAGAATGCCAAATCTGGGTCACTCAGACCTATAGAACATATTTTTATATTGTGTTTTGAGCCTGAGCTTTTAAAATACAAATCGTTGTGTCAATCCATTCAGTTGTAAGTGCTTTGGTTTTACTATGCACTTACGACCTTATTGCATTCAAGTGAGGATATATATGCAATGGTAGATGTTTATCATGAAATATGGATGCATGCCTATCTCCTTCAAGTAAATTGTAAAAACATGATAGAGTGCAGGGTATGGTGCAAATTTCTAAATTCTTGTTTGTGTAAAAGAAAATAATATTTCTTGATGTAAAATTTTTGATATTTTCTATGCAAACAAAAGTATGGCAATCTGGAGCTCTAAATGCTTCTAATTGACATGATTTATTTCTGCACTCTATTATTCATACACATGATAACAATGTCTCCAATGGTTACCTGTATGCTAATTTGTCACTCTGAACTTCCAGTAGCAGCAACTCAATTAGGTTAGATGAGTTTATTTCTGCAAATGTGACATTTATCATTTTGTGAATAAAGAATATGACAGGTCAATGAGTGTGTTCATGCTTGGTGTGTATACACACGAGTTTACAAATAACATCAAATCACATCAGTTGATCAAGACTATAACTAAGCATAAGGACTTTGTGCATTATGTTGTCACATAAAATGTACATTTGGAAATATCTATTGTAAATGTGAACACATTTGTACCAGTAAAATTATTGATGGGAACCAAATGGTAAAACAATAAGAGATTACAAAGGATGTGCACATGTAATAGGAGTTACAGTGATGAACTAGCAGGAAATAAGAGTGGTAACCCAACTAAGATGCTGAAAGCCAATTAAGGGATGGGGTATGAACGTTTGGACAGTATTTATTGTGGGACATTAGAGCACATGAGACATATCGAATTGCATTCTGAATACGAAGAATGTCCTTCTGATATCAAATAATTTTGATTTTTTGAAATTTGCAATGTAATACACATTTTATGGCAAATGATTAAAAATTGATATTTTTTATATTTATACTGAGAGAGTATGTAGGTGGGATGAAAAGCCGACGATCAATTGAAAATTTTGACCTTTTGTATTGAAGATATGGATTTTTTTCCCCAAAACACCTAAAAAAAAATTAGGTCAAAATTTTCAATTGATCGTCAGCTTTTCCTCCCAGCTACATACACTTTAAGAATATATCATTAGATTTATAAAATTTACTTCGAAGACTGTTATGTATCAAAAATGTGAAAAATATCGAATTTAAATAAATTGTCATAAAATTTGTATTATATCGTGAATTTCAAAAAATGAAAATTATTTGATATCAGAAAGACATTCTTCGTATTCAGAATACAATTCGATATGTCTGATGTGCTCTCATGTCCCACAAAAAATACTGTCGAAACGCTCAAAACGCTCATTCCAGATCACTTAAGTATATAGCTCGACATTTTCCTGTTGTGACA
The DNA here is from genome assembly GCF_039555335.1 of Amphiura filiformis. NCBI lineage: Eukaryota > Metazoa > Echinodermata > Ophiuroidea > Amphilepidida > Amphiuridae > Amphiura > Amphiura filiformis. The sequence continues at coordinate 57,006,713 of NC_092647.1, read as the reverse complement.
AATGCTGTGTTTCAGGTTCTTTGCTGCAATTGTTGGTTCTCAACTCACTGTTTCTGCTCAAATGATTAACTTTGTTGTGAGGCTTTGTTCCTCTTCACAACATTTTCTGCAGCAGAAAACAGTATTTGTTGCAATGGGAAGATGCACTCAAAATGTTGAACTATATACTGACTTTAAGCGATACAAAGAGCTTTTGTTTTCCTTTAGAATAACCTACCACTGAAGCTTTTCAAGAATGGTGCATACACAGTAAACGGACTAAAGCTTGGCTGGGGAATCCCTCATTCAATTGGAGCTTAAGCATTGCAGCTGCAGTAAGCTGCGTCAGCTGGGGAAGGCTGCACTCTGGTAAATAGGTATGGGCCCTAATTAAGGCCTTAGAACAGGTGTTCTTAGCAGCAAGACTCACTGCTCTTACCTTTCTAAATAGTCTCTGACTGCCGCCACCCGCTGTTGATGGATAGTAGATGTAGACATTGTGATCTTCTGCACACACTGGTTTCTCTACAAATGGTTTATGAAATGTCATACCATTTACTTCTAGGGAGTCATCCGATTCCTGTAGGTCATTTTCTGTTACTGTTAGAGAGAAGAAATTTATACAATGCTTGTTAAATATTATTTTTTTAGGGAAATCTTTGCCTAATATCTTGGAAGGCTGTTATTTTACAGCCTATATAATATCTAACTTTTTACTCGGGTGTGATTCAAAGCTTGTGAAATATCCTGAAAGTATTAGAAAATCCTGAAACACAATGTGAAATTGGGCTAAAATACCCCAAAATGGGCTGAAAATTTTGTAAATTTTGGCCACAAAAAAAATCCTGAAATCAGGAAACCTGAAGAATCACACCCCTGTTTTTAATTGAGACTTCCCACTTCCAAGTTGCAATGACCCAAATGGGATTGGACAAAGTGGAATTGGACCAAGCGGTCATACACCCTTTTATTTTGTTCATGTTTATATCCTACACTGACGACTAACTCATGCATTATTATACATGTATGTAGGAGAAATGAGATTATTTATATCCAGAATCACTCATTTTAATTCAGATTCAACATATTTGAGACAGTTTCATGTTAAGTGCATTTGCGCGCATGTTTTGTAAAATAATCCCACATGCAACTTTTTGATTAAATTTGTTACACTGAAAAAACAAGGTGGGATGAATACGAATGACCTGCACAGAGCTCTAGAGAAACTAGGTTGAAAATTCAAATGTATTAATATGATCATATAAATATGCACATGTACAATTACATATATTTGTATACACACTATTACACAAATTGCAATAAGAAACCATGAAAACGTAATACCACATATTCTGTGCGCATTTATGTGATAAAAGTAAATTATAGCATCACGAGACATTTGATTCATTTCCGTGATGAATTTTGTACCAGCAGCATACATTTCATATTATAGTGTGTGTAATATTGTATTGTGCCATTAAATCCCATTTACAGCAACCCTTTAGCCTACAACAGCTGTTTTGACTCTTTATTGCATTAGCAGCCAATCAACCTAGCTGCCTGGTTGGTAATCAAATTGGTTTTCTCTACCATGACCGACTATTTAACATGGATTGCTTGCCATGTCCGTGCTACTTAACGTAATTAGCCATCAAGTTGTAATTAGGAACACCTGAGGTAGAGGAAGAGAGATAAGGAGAGGAAGATGGGAAGAAAGAGGAGAAAGGCATACGAATGATAAATACATGACAGAAACAAATATGATAGAGATACAACAGATGAGATGGAAATAGATACTGAAGATGAGATGGAGATACTTGAGATGAGATACCAGAGAGAAAGAAAGATGCTAGAGAAAAAGATACAATAGAAAGAGAGGAAAGTAGGATAAATGCGAGATGACAGAAAGGGCGATCCAGACTTTTAGACCACCCGCGCTACATAGGGCTAAAATATTACTATTTCATCAAGGTTTAATATTCTAACAAGCTTAAACTAAAAGTTTCATCTAAGGAATCAAGCTTTAAACTATTTAGCAAAGTTATCCAACAAGCTAAAAACGATTTTTTACTCGTTTTTTAACAAGCTAAAACCAATTTTTGAAAAGAAGCTAAAAACATCAATTTTTTCATCGTAAAAATCATCTAAAAAAATCTTAAAAAATACAGTGACCTACCTAATATTACTAATCTATGTTTCCGATGATATCCAAGAAGCTAAAATATTGTGAAAACGGGCAGGGCTTTGAGTAATGAGGGAAATTACGGTGTAAAATGTATCACGTTTTTCGAGAAATTCGCCATTTTGAATAAACAATGTAAATGCAGAATTGCGTCACGCAGTAAAACGATGTCAAACGCGCTTGAAAATGCATGATATGCTAGCGTAAATTACCATCAAAATGAGCGTACATCAAGCGCTTGTGCTCTGCGAAAACTTCGGAGCTGGCATCACCGGTTTTGTTACCAGCTCTTTTACGTCAAAAATAGCTATAAAAACGTGAATTTTGGAACAAAATAAAGCTTGTTCGATGGAATAAAAGGTACGTTTTTACAGTTGAGAACATGTTTAACCTTGTTGCAAAAGTTTAATATGATAAATTTGCAATTTGTACCTTATATAGCTCGGGTGGTCTAAAAGTCAGGATCGCCACAGAAAGGACATGGTCCTCATCGAGCAAGAGAGAAAGAGTGAGATGGGGTTGGAGAGTAAACAAGAGAGAGAGAGAGAAAGAAAGAGGGAGAGAGGGTGGGAAAGAGCGAAGGAAAGAAGGAGGGAGGAAGAGAGAGTAAGAGGAGGAAAGGATGAATGGTATTGGTGAAGGTGTCTGTCAACAAGAATGTAACAAGTTTGTAGAGTTACCTGTGCCAAAGTGCCCATTTGAAGCACTGTATTTGACCAAATTAGTGCCCCAGGCACTTTTGATGGAGGGGAGAGGAGGTACTGATTAAAATTATGAAATGACAGTCAAAATTCTGAATTAACTCAAATAAAATCTAAATAAACAGTGTGTCTGAAGTCAAAGTAATCAAAATTGTGAGCCAGATGGTTTTGATGATAATTTAATTATGTTTTAGACCAAATTCAATTTGTGGGCATAGTGCAACACCATTGTAAGTGCAGTAGAATGCAATAACTGCCATTTGCAACATTTCAATAAATATACTTACTTTTAACCAATAACACTAGAAAAACACCCAACTACATGTAAAGGTGATATCTTGGGTTAGCTTCGTGGCTATCAGGAAAGTATACAACATCAACACTTTATATGTGACCATCCATCTCAAACCGCTCGTAAAGTCGGCAAATTGTATTTCGAGTTACAGTGCAAAATGTGCATAAAGTTTGTATTCATATTAACCTAATGTTTGTCTTACATGTTACTCATTTTAGTGACAGTCAAACACCAATCTTTAATCCTATTGTTGAAGAGGATAATAAGCTTATACTTATGTATAGAGTTGGTAAATAGCCCTAGTCTTTGCTTGCTTTGGCCAAATCCTGTTCAAGTGGTGGGTTAACTAACAATCAACAATGAGAGGACATTCCTGAACCTCGTTGACTTGGGGATGATTTGAAGTGACCGCCAATTATGACAATTTGATATGTAATACCAGCGATGTGGAAAAAGAGAAATAATGAAGCACACAAATTATGTACCGTTTTATTGAAGGAGCAAACTTTAACAAGCCATAACTCCGCTTCTGGATATTGTTTGAAGTGAAATGATATATAATTGTAAAGCTTATAATGATATATATTTTCTAAACATGGAAGAAAACAAAATTGACAAGGGGCCGACTTTACGAGCGTTTCGATGTGGACGGTCACATATGATGAGCATGATGAGGGGATTGTGCTTCAAAAATAGGTGGTTTACAAAAGGCAGCTATTGTATTCTACTGCACTTACGATAATGTTGCACTCTGCCGACAAATTGTGCATTAGACAGTTGTTACTTGAAATATTGCATAGGGGTGCTTATTAAGGGGAGGGGCGATAGGTAGAATGAATGTGGTAATGGTTTTGACTATTTTAATGGCTTTTTCTGACTGAAAACCACTAGGAAAACTCTTATACCGTATTCATTCTAATAAGCGCCCAGGGCGCTTAACAAAGTCATTTTGGGTGGGCGTTTATTTTTTACCTGGTTTACCTAATTTTTTTGTTAGGGGCGTTTATTCGAGACAAATTTATGTATGTTATAAATGGGTCCTGAGAATGTTCTAGTAGCTTTTCTGATATAGAGATCTAGTCCTCCAGCTATTTCACTGTATCGACGTCTATCCGTCACTTCAACATTGATGGTACCCGCCTTTAGCAAATTGAAAATACCCTGGGTGGGCGCTTATTGGGGCATGGGCGCTTATTGGAATGAATACGGTACTTGCACAGACGCATTGGGCTCTTCCATTTGAAATCCATACACCCCCTATACAAGACATGACCTTATTCTCTCATGCAGGGAGTGTAGATTTCAATGGCGTTACCCAAATACCCCATTTGAAATTCACACTCCCTCTGTGGGAGATTGAGGTCATGTCTTGTACAGGGGGTATATGGATTTCAACTGGAATAGCCATTTTCCAGGTGTAGCCAGATGTGCCCTGAAGGGTCAATTTATTTCTATTTGTGCTACAAAATAAGGCATGATTTGCAATTTCCAGAAATAGCTTAGTTTTTCCTGAGCTATATTTTGCAAACACATGGTATTAATGGAAAAGATGGTTTATAATTTCAGATATCATAAGATATCATTTTTATGGCATCATCACAGAAACAAATACAACATCTCTGAAATAGCACTGGGTCAGATGAGGCATAAAAAAAATTGTTTGATTGGCATAACATAAAAAAACATTAGGGTAGGTCGGTCGGCAATTAAAAAAAAATTTCACACGCATTTTAAGCTGTAAATCATGTATGATAAAGGCTTTGGAACTTTTTTAATTATTTTTTTTTTTTGCAAAAAAAATTTAAAAAGTCTAGGGTTGGGCCTATTTTTAGGTTTGATCAGGTTACCCTGATCAAATTTTTTTTTTTTTAGACCTGAGTTTGGGTGGTGGCAGGATTATATTACATTCATATTATTATTGATATTGTTAGGCTCACTTGAAATATCAATATTTCATATTTGCAATGTATAATTTTTCTGCATTTATGAATCCATTAGTTTAATTCAATGCAAGTAATCCATAATATTACCTCATTCATCATGTCCAAGACAAAAATACCTAGGCACCTGCTATTTGTTACGTGTGTGTGCAAGTATTATGTATGCATTTGTATGTCCATCCAAACAAGAACACATACAGCCTCACAGGTAGCAAACAGCAAAAACATGGACACACAACAAACGAGGAGGTCTTCGGTGAAATGACTAGATTCAGAGAGATCACAAATACCATAATACATATGAAAAAGGTCCATAGATGGGGTGAGGGGTAAAGGTAGGGTCCAGGGGTAGTGTTAGCCTCCAAATTTAAGGGGTCCAAATTTGTAAATGCAGGCGTCCAGAGACCTTTTTCTACACATAAAGTGGAATTTTAAGGGGTCCACTGTAGCGTAAACATTAAAACTAGGGGTCCTGAACCCTTAAAATGCTACCCTTGGTAGGGTCGCAGTTGGATAGTACGATTGTACGGAACTTGTGTGTTACGGGTGAAGTCCATTGTATGGCGATTAAAAATGAATGTGTGTGTTCTTGGTTAGATACAATGAAGTCATTGCAGTCCTCATTTTCCTGTCTGTGCAAGGAAGGGTGTGTGGGGGTGTGTATGTGCAAGTAATGCAGGGGTGCATGCATGCATGTACCCTGGGGCATGTACAAACTTCATGTGTAGTTTCACAATACCTGAAGTGTAATCCCTGTCCAAGATTGTAAACCTGGGCACTGCTATTCCTTCGGCTGACAAGATCTTGTACACTTTCCTCCTGTACACACAAATTAAGAACATTGTAATGTAATTAATGTAATCATTATGATACAAATGATGACAATGTGTCATTGATTGAATTTAAAATATATAAATTGTTTTTAAATTTTAACAAACATGTAATTACCTAATCCATCTATTCCCATCATCTGCTTTTTAACACATATTCTAAACTACTCTTTCTTTACTTCCTAATCTACCTTAGTACAACCCTAACTTGTTCTTTCAGAATATCTCCATCAACAAAAACAATCAATTTAGGTAGATTGGCACCAAATGAAAAATTAAGTGTGCTTGATGTTGGTTGTACATTGCGTCATTGAGTGTATGTGGCTATGTGCATGTCGGGGTGGCGATACATGCATGTGGGGTTGTGGGATGTAGGGGTGGAGTGTGAATGAGAACATCTTTCACAGCTGTATACGGTATGTTTGTCCATTATGTACACCTCTTGTGAACTCACTTCACACTTGCACTGTATATTGCGTGACACTGTCCTCTATTCTAGTCATCCTATCTACGCAATTGTTAAATTTGACACAATATTTCCTGCTATAGAACCCCTCTGTCGTCTCACCAATTAACCTAACTATTGCAGGAAACCGGTAGTTCCTATAACCTCTAATAGCCTCCATGATTACCCAACACTAATTGTTTTGTTCAAAATGCAAGATGATAATGAAGGGAACTTCCCAATTTAGACTCACTGATATAACCCTACATAACTGACAATGCTACAATAGAAAACTTTATAGACATGCATCTTAAAATTGAATTTTTAAGATGTTATAATAAGGGCATCCAAACTTAAATTTGACACACTATTTCCTGCTATATAGAACCCCTCTAGGAAAAAGGTTTTTGTTTTACTGTACAAAAGAATGAACCTAATTTTGGAAATCCCTGACAAAGACTTTTTCCTTTCAAATTTTTTTACATACCGTACTGGAAAAAGCTTTTCAAACAATTTCTTATACATGTTTCCTATACATGTTTTGGCTGTGACCTTTATTCATAATTTGTTTATTTTGGTGCAAGTATGGGTGTGTGAATTTGGAATAAGGTACTTGTATGGTACTTGACTATCTGAAGTGAAGTATACACACTTAAAATCATGAATTAAATATTTGACCAAATTTATCCTTGCTATTTTCATGATAGATTTTTAAACCAAGTCTCCACACTTTTTCCAAGCTAACACTATATGTGTGCCATCACATCAAAAGGGACCTCTTGGAGGGGAAAATAAAAATTGAGTTATTCATACGAGATGAAAGCTGATTATCTTAGCTTTAAAATGACACCATTTTTATGGGTATCGGATGTGCCATTCTCGAAAAATTATAAAAAAATCAAATAGAACCATGCCCAAACTTGAAAATCATGTTTTTGAGAAAAACCGGTTTTAAAATAAAGGTTTACATAAGAAGTGAATTGGCATGGGTAATTTATTCTTACATTTGTGCAAATTTTATTAATATTCTGGGTATTTCATATTAATTTTCTTAAAATATCCACTTCAAAGTTTATGTTTATGTAGAAATTGAAAAATCAACGTCGGACATGATTTTTGAGTATGTGTAAACTTCAATGGCCTGTATCTCAAAATGCCCAGAGCCACGAAGAGGTCCCTTTTGATGTGATGGCTCACATATATGAGAATATCACGGAATCAGTCCTTCAAAACTATTTTGAGTTAAGCTTTGAATCCAAATTGACATGAAATATACAAATGCTTCTTTTTTGCCAGGTAATAGAGGATCTAAGCAAACCCAAGGGTCTGTACGTGTGTTATGCATGAACACAAACACAAAGGAAGTCACATTTTCATTGTCTGGCAATTTATACATTTCTATGGCAACAGCAAATGAATTTTGTTAAAATTTTACATCTTCAACATTCGATATCGAGTATTGACCTGTGATTGGTGATAAGATTGGGAAAATGTCCAAAAAATGCCAAAATTTGATTATGCATCAAGGGAATGATTGACAGCAATACTGATGAAGCTCAGATAAGGAAAATGTTCTGACATCCCCCAAACAATATTGATCATAAATCAACCAATTTGATGGAAAAGAACACTGACATCCATACATGAATAACATTAACTACCAGCCATCTGATATTGTGTAAATTCATATCCAGAACACACTCTAACTTCTAAGCAACATCATAATTCAATTGCCAAATAGTCTAGACTTACAATATTACGTCCATTAAGGGAACATGGATTTCATAATTACTGTAAACAAATAACTTAAGAACAAACCAGACAAGTAGGTTTCAAAAAGGTTATGTCTTCCATAAATGGCGCATGGTAAATTGAACTTCATTCCTTCTATTTAAAAACAATCCGCTTGTTTTAAAGAAGAAAAATTTACCCAAACAGTTACATTTCAGCACATCACATCAATGCTCCCTTTGGGCGCTCCATTCCCTTTTTTTGTGTGTCAGAGGAATGAAAATTTTTGAGGGACAGGCGGACCATCGCATTTCTGAGTTGCCGCATGATCTGGTTGATGAAATTGTCTCAACTATATGAGTACAAAATTGGATTTTTCAACATATTTACTGAACTAAATTTGACACTACAATCCTGATAAATCTATTTCAACAAGGTTTTCAGTATACCATCAATTTCTGAATGTATCTAGAGGCATTTCAGGTTCACATGCGATGAGTTCAGCTACACTCTGTTTATAGCCGCTTACTCATAGGCCAGTCACTAGTTCTACGAAACTGCTCATATATCATCTAATGAATGATTTTAACAATAGGATCATAACAGCCGAGCACTAATTGGGAGAAGGGCCGACTGTAAACAAAATTTGGACAAATAAGCAATTTACTTGCATTTGTGTAATTTCAATGTCTAAATTGGTTGCAAGCCAATCATAAAAGCTCATGAATATTTGAATTTTCAATATGATTAAATAAGATTTGCTACGCATGATGTGATGGGGTTCAACATTATAATAATAATGAGGTTCAGTCAGGTAAGGGGTGGAGATGTGGTCATCATACACAGACAAGCCTTTTTGCTGGTGAGTAGACTTTGGACTCTCTAGCTCACAAGGGTTGTAGGCATGACACGCATGATGTGATGGGGTTCAACGCTATAATAATGAGGTTCAGTCTGGTAAGGGGTGGAGATGTGGTCATCATACACAGACAAGCCTTTTTGCTGTTGAGTAGACTTTGGACTCTCTAGCTCACAAGGGTTGTAGGCATGACACGCATGATGTGATGGGGTTCAACACTATAATAATGAGGTTCAGTCAGGTAAGGGGTGGAGATGTGGTCATCATACACAGACAAGCCTTTTTGCTGTTGAGTAGACTTTGGACTCTCTAGCTCACAAGGGTTGTAGGCATGACACGCATGATGTGATGGGGTTCAACACTATAATAATGAGGTTCAGTCAGGTAAGGGGTGGAGATGTGGTCATCATACACAGACCAGCCTTTTTGCTGTTGAGTAGACTTTGGACTCTCTAGCTCACAAGGGCTGTGGGCATGACAACCACATAGCACTTCACATCCATCTCTTACCTATTGCTTTGTAAGTGTACAAAGCGTGCAATGGTCAAGACCGCCATTTACCTCACTCCTTTTGGGAATTTTAATTTGAATCCCAGTCAAATTGGACTGCAGTTCTCACCTGACTGAAGTATGCTTTAGTTCTCTTTGAGTCTATTATTTGAAGCATGATAGAGTTCTTATTTTGAGTCCCCTACTTGAAGCATACTTTAATAAAGTCCCTTATTTGAAGCATGCTTTAGTTCTTTTCGAGTCCCTTACTTGAAGCATACTTTAGTCCTTTTTGAGTCTCTTACTTGAAGCATGCTTTAGTTCTTTTTGAGTCCTTTACTTGAAGCATGCTTTAGTTCTTTTTAAGTCTCTTACTTGAAGCATGCTTTAGTTCTTTTTGAGTCCATTACTCGAAGCATTCTTTACTTTTCTTTGAGTCCCCCACTTGAAGCATGCTTTAGTTCTTTTCGAGTCCCCTACTTGAAGCATACTTTAGTCCTTTTTAAGTCTCTTACTTGAAGCATGCTTTAGTTCTTTTCGAGTCCCTTACTTGAAGCATTCTTTAGTTCTCTTTGAGTCCCCCACTTGAAGCATGCTTTAGTTCTTTTCGAGTCCCCTATTTGAAGCATGCTTTAGTCCTTTTTAAGTCTCTTACTTGAAGCATGCTTTAGTTCTTTTCGAGTCCCCTACTTGAAGCATGCTATAGTTCTTTTTGAGTCTCTTACTTGAAGCATGCTATAGTTCTTTTTGAGTCACCTACTTGAAGCATGCTTTAGTTCTTTTCGAGTCACCTACTTGAAGCATGCTTTAGTCCTTTTTGAGCCCCCTACTTGAAGCATGCTATAGTTCTTATTGAGCCTCCTACTTAAAAACATGTAGTGCTTTTTGATCCCCCTAGTTGAAACATGCTCAACTTTTTACAATACAGGCTCTCACCTTGGAGTTGCCATCGCAGATGGGAAGCAATCAGCTTTGTGTTAATGAAACTAGTAATGTTGATAGGACTTCACCCTATTGGTTTCAATCCCAATACATGCATGTCAGTTCATTTCCCCCATACATATGCTGCACGAACTCACCTGTCTAACAGACTATATTGTGCTTCTAGATCATTGATAACAAGAGGTTTACGAAGCTTAGCGTAAGCTATTGCCTTCTCCAGTGGAAATCCACTGGAGAAAAATGAAATTAGACAGTCACATTCTGGCCAGCTCTCCACTGGGTCATTCAGAATCATGTTCTCATCAAATATGAGGATAGAGATGCATTCAAATTTCTCAAGACGTTTGATAATCTCTCGCATTGGTTTGGAATGTGATTTCTTGCTCATGGCGCAGATCCCTGCGATGACTTTTGGTTTCAGCTCCATGGCGTCCCACGGTGTCAATCCAACGACAGGGCTATCCGTTTCCTAAGCGGAATCAAACAAGATTGAAACATAGTTAACTAACAAATGAAATTCAATGGTACTCACTTTTGACTATGCTGTTGCAGAATGCAGGAGTAAAAAAATATATATTAAAACATCCAAAACATTCAGTACATTAAAGTATTTTATTTTACCATTATCCCCATAAGCAGTTATAATGAGATATTTTGGAAAAGCATTAGTAGTGTTTGCTCCCGTTTGTCAGTAATGCTACGGTAGCTGCGCGTGAGTGCAATGACTAATTTACTATTGCACTTGTGCGGATTGCAAGTCGTTTTGCAGGTGACGCTTAAAAAATAATCAGTAGTTATTGGCCAATCACATGACCAGAATCTTTGTAAAAGTTATATAAATTTTGTAAATTCAACTATCCCAAATAGAGACCATTAATTATGATATGGAATTGCCTTCCATCAAACCATACATGTAAACTACCATGCCCACTGTCAAGACAATGGGTGAGAAATCCAATAACTCCTTTGTCCTCACTTTCACACGAACATTTTCATACCCAACGGTACTAAAACCAGCAAAAACAATGTCCTAGATACAAATGCCAACAATACATACCCACTTCCACGACCAGCTCCAAAGACGTTTTAAAAACATTGGTGGACGAGAGGCAGGCAGCCAGGAACGTAAACAGCTGATAGCAGCAATGTGACATTAAAGTGTCTCATCTTCCTGCTGTATTAGCAACAGAACAGGGATTCTTGTGCAAGGTTGCCAACTATATACAGACAGAGAAGGCTATCAGGCAGCCCAATTCCCAACCAAAACAAACCATACAGACAGAGAAGGCTATCAGGCAGCCCAATTCCCAACCAAAACAAACCATACAGACAGAGAAGGCTATCAGGCAGCCCAATTCCCAACCAAAACAAACCACACAGACAGAGAAGGCTATCAGGCAGCCCAATTCCCAACCAAAACAAACCATACAGACAGAGAAGGCTATCAGGCAGCCCAATTCCCAACCAAAACAAACCACACAGACAGAGAAGGCTATCAGGCAGCCCAATTCCCAACCAAAACAAACCATACAGACAGAGAAGGCTATCAGGCAGCCCAATTCCCAACCAAAACAAACCATACAGACAGAGAAGGCTATCAGGCAGCCCAATTCCCAACCAAAACAAACCACACAGACAGAGAAGGCTATCAGGCAGCCCAATTCCCAACCAAAACAAACCATACAGACAGAGAAGGCTATCAGGCAGCCCAATTCCCAACCAAAACAAACCATACAGACAGAGAAGGCTATCAGGCAGCCCAATTCCCAACCAAAATAAACCATATCTAGCTCTAGTTAGAGTCACTGCAAAATCCCTACCATCAATAACCAGTAGAAAGGAACGCACCACTGGATTTTGAAGAGGTTTTTTTGGAAAACTTTCAATGAGCAAAAAAAAATCAAAAACCATAAAACTTTATCCACCTAACTGTAAACAATCTCCTGCCTTTAACGGTTACTTAAAAAGGGCATTTCGTGATCCACAGCCTCATCCCCCACTTTTCTCAAAAAAAAGTTGAGATTTTTATATCACTGGAATACTCTGGCTACATAATGTTTATGTACAAAAAATTTCTTGCAGATTAATTCGTTTAGCAAAGATATCGTGAAATTTGAATTTCGTTCTGGTGCACCAGAACGAAATTACAACACCATGAACACATTGTCTATGGAGCAGTGTAATACACATAATCATGCATAACTTCATAAGCATAAAATCGGAATCAACTGAAATTTTGGGAATAAGCTTTTTTAGTAGATATCTACTGAAAATGACATAAAAAGAGGATGCTAGGATCACGAAATACTCCTTTAACTGTTTAGGTTCCTCTTTTCTTTTATTAACTAATTGAAGTGGGAAAAGTTGGCCTAGTCCCTTGTAGAGTACAAGATGAAGACTCAAACTTTTGCACAGGTCCTTCAGTTGTGCCATGCTCAAATAAACCAAAACAATTTAGTGCACTTGTAACTTTCTACAACCTTGGCGAAAAAGGTTGCCACACCTGAGCGTTAATTGGCCAACATCCTTCCCCGCTCCCCTATTGCAATGTTGATTTGGACAAAATCGTCATCATTTCTACATTACAGTCTCCCAACATTGCAAAATGGGGGGTGGGGAAGGGGCAAGTGTAATCTGAATGTGCATTTGCAACTATTATACAAAATAATACGGAACTATCACATATTTAGCTTCGATTGCGTGCTTTCAACAACAGAACGTGCTGGTGTGGCAACGAATTTCCGCCAGAGTTGTAGACAAATCTGGCACGTATGATGGAATCCATAATTTCAGCTTATGGTTGATCAGAAAGTGCCTACAAGATGAGTTGCAATTAAGGCATTTACAAAAATTGGAAATCTCAAAACCTTAGGATACTTACAAATAATGAAAGTGTCAGAAATAGCAAAGCAGAGTTGGCTTAAAAGAAGTAACCCACTTGCCCATGGACAGTGCTACACAGGAATGCTGGGTTGTTTTCTTCTTTCGTTGGAATTCCCCTATAGATGCCAGTTGTCATGTGAGCACCATGATACAACAACCACCCAACTCATTCATATTTTAGAGACAAAGTCCCGGGGACAAAGTAACCTAATTGTGTTGCTACAGTGTTGTATGGCAACTCTATGTTCATTTCCTCTTTCATTGGAAATCCTCTTTACCATGTGAGCACCATGCGACAACCATCCAACTGACTCAACTTGACGATACAAAATGCTGAAATTTAACGGTTTTATGCCCTATTACATTTGATTTTACGATCACTTGAGGGGAATATGTATTGTTACTAATATGATTTTTTTGTATAAAGAGGGAAGTTTGTACATTGGCTGCATGCATGTTTTTAAGTGCAATATCCAAAGATGCGTCACCGTTTCCGGTGTACCATATCTTAATGTGTTTTTCAGGTCACCAACAAAAATCTGAAAATGGTCTTGACATGATTTTTTCACTACCTGTAGGTGACATTACAAACTATATGTATGCAAATTTTCAAGTAGCTGCCTTTAACAAAAACAAAAGTTATGACCCAACAGGTAGAACTTTTTAAATGACCCTCGTATATGAACATTCTACTATAATGTGGTGATGAATTGGATGGAGATGTAAGTAAGAAAAGGATTTATCCATGTAATTTCACGATCATGACATATGCCAGTTTTTTTAAAAGCTTATAAAAGCTTACTTGCGATGTTTACGCATGGACATTTTCTGCCTTACGGTCACTTTTTATTTTTAAAAAGATGGGAAGCGTTTATAAATATAGTTAATACAAGATTTTTTATAATTTAAAAAAAACACACACAAAATAACAGCTTATAAATTTATGTGATGTATCATGATCAATTTTTAAAATCACATTCTACTGCTGTGCAATAATTAAGTAAAACATGGGGAGACAAGATCCTTTCTTGCAAGACAAGGGGGACTAAGCCATTTTGGCAAATCAAAAGAAGGGAGAGAAAAGCAATTTTGGCACACATTTATTGTACCCTTTAAGGGCTGGGGTATGAACGTTTGGACAGTATTTATTTTGGGACATTAGAGCACATCAGACATATCGAATTGCATTCTGAATATGAAGAATGTCATTCTGATATCAAATAATTTTGATTTTTGAAATTAGCAATTTAATACACATTTTATGGCAAATCATTAAAAATTGATATTTTTGATATTTAACAGTACTTGAAGTAAACTTTATAAATCTGATGATTTATACTTAAAGTGTATGTAGGTGGGATGAAAAGCCGACGATCAATTGAAAATTTTGACCTTTCGTATTGAAGATATGGATTTTTTTTCCCAAAACACCCAAAAAATTAGGCCTTTTGGGAAAAAAATCCATATCTTCAATATGAAAGGTCAAAATTTTCAATTGACCGTCGGCTTTTCCTCCTGCTACATACACTTTAAGAGTATATCATTAGATTTATATAATTTACTTCGAGGACTGTTATATATCAAAAATTTGAAAAATATCAAATTTTTATAATTTGTCATGAAATTTGTATTATATTGTGATTTTAAAAAATGAAAATTATTTGATATCAGAAAGACATGCTTCAGTATTCAGAATGCAATTCGATAGGTCTGAGGTGCTCTCATGTCCCAAAAAAATACTGTCGAAACGCATAATAAACGCTCATTTTGGATCCTTAAAATAAAAAAATAATAAAAACTTAAGGTGGTATGAAAGGCAAAATCAAGTTGCTCTGATTGAGATTAAAATAGACTTGTTGCAGAGAGATATGCAGAATAATCTTAATTCTAAAATTTGAGCCAAATCAGACAAAGCGGTTTTTGAGATATTGCTGTTGAAAGATTCTTTGTATTCTATTGTTTTTTGCCAATATATTGATGAAGTTAATGAAGAAAATTGGCAAAATGTGCTCATTAATATTAATTTTTGCCAATATTTCACTAATACTTAATCAATAAACATTCGTTTTCCTCTTCCATTTAAGCTTTTTCACCTGACAATTTCCTAATGTCATTCTTTCACTTAAACCTATAACATGTGATTTTCCATAAATCTAATTTGCATATTTGCATAATTAATTAGCCTTAAGTATAATGCTAATTAATTATGCAAATATGCAAATTAGATGTATGGAAAATCACATGGTAATGTTTTAGGCCATAGAAACACATTGGCAAAGTTTCATGTCAAAATCATTTAAATAAAAGTAGTATGAAGGTTTCTTCATAAGATATTGGTATAATATTGGCAAACATGAATATTCATGAGCACATTTTGCCAATTTTCCTCATTAACTTCATCAATATATTGGCAAAAACAATAGAATACAAAGAAACTAAAAACATGCATATCTTGACAACCGTATGTCCGATTTCCTTCAAACAAAAACTATTTTGCTCAGTGTATTTAGCTTAACCTATTCAATCTATTCAAATGGTTCTAAATTCAGTTTCTGTTTTCCAGAAACATTGTTTCGAACCCCCTTAAGGCAATAGGAAAACAATACGGATATAATGCAAAATTTCTGATTTGCAGCATTAAATCTAGACCATATGGTTTGCAAATTAGGTTCACAAAAGATTGGCATGCTAGAGTGGGGAAGGATTTTTTGACAGGTCAAGAGGGGAGGCAATGCAAGCAATTTAGGCATGCCATTTGGATATGTACATTGTACATGTACCTAGAGGGGGACTCATAAGTTATCATATGTATTGTATTTTTTGGGTCTATACTATATGTTGGCTTTTTAAATCAAGTTTTATCGTATGGTCAAGTTTATGAGTGCTAGTTTCACTCTCTTAACTTTGTGTTTTTTATCGCTTTGTATTTAATGCGGTTTTATCATTGTTTTTCAACTTTTTGCTATTGCTTGAATATTTATGTAAAGCACTTAGAGGCCTTTTAAAGGTATTTCTGCGCTATACAAGCGCCTCATTATTATATTATTATTGGACAGCCTGCATATTTCCTGATTGTCAGCAACTCAAACCAAACCAAACCAAACCAAGAATTCATATAATTGTAATCTTTTTAAACATTTTATAAACAAAGGTACTATACCATGTGTAACATTACAAATGTATCCACCAATCAAACAATTGTGCACTAAAACATAATTAATTGACATCTTTACAAAAATCATGATAAAATCTCTTCTATAGATTTGTGTATCCTATACACAAATCTTGAAATAAACAATCAAAAACACATTTCAGAAAAACACCTGAAAACTAAGTACTATTTAAATATGCACCGTAATGTGCATGCACTGCACTGTTCTTAAAAAAATGCATGAGTACCTACAACTAGCAGTAGTACAGTGTTCAAAGGAATTTCCCATTTTGGCTATGTAAACAACTTACCCTATATGAGCGTTTCATCGTGTTTATATTCTAACTTGCAGCAAGTATGATGACACCACTACCACAGCTTGCACTAGCCCCATACGGCATACCACTTAAATTAATCCACCCTGTCAATTACGATCTACGAAGATTATCCATGCCAATCAAACTCTACGCCATAGCAGGTTCAATTACTACTGACAGATACATGTACATCCATTACAGCAAATTTACACTTTGATTTTGACAATTTCCATTAACAAGCAATAATAATAGCAACTCCAGCATAATTATAGCGCGTGTACGTTCTTAACATGCTATACGTGCTACCACTGCACGATACATGATACCATTTCACTGGAATAGACTGCCCTATGGTCTGTGAATCAAGCGTAAACGTTAGCCTGCCTGCACACAAGGACACTGCAATAATAATAGTTCTGTAATAGGAAAGCAGGAATCAAAATGTATATGTAGCAAAATTGGGCTCCTGACCTATAGTCAGGTTATTCAGTTCAGCCCAGTTCAGTCAGTTATGCAGACCATGAAACCAATGGGCACTGATCCCAGTTCCTCTTTCACAAGTTTCTTTTCATATGCCCTAATAATATTTATAAATCAAGGCCAGGTCGGTATACATTGTGTTTTCCAACAATATGAAATTTCTTGACCTACATACTTAAACCGCCATATAATAATTACAAAAAGGTATTATTGATTTTGCATTATTGAACTCACGTAATTAAATTGTTTTTCCACATGACAATGCAGATGTTCCTGGTAAGCCAATGCTTTATCAACTCATTTTTAGCCAAAATGTTGTATCTCCATCAAAAGCAAAAGATACAGCTTCTTCTTTCTAAGGAAATATTCACAGCCTTGACATGAAAGCGATATGTAATCAATAGATAAATCTATACTGTCTTTTGTCCAAGTATGGACTTTTCAGTAGAAATATAATACAATTACAGAGGACCTGGTAATTTTTTAAGTTGTATGCACTCTGGAAGAGAGTGAGTGCGCTTCTGCAGTTTTAGGCACAGCACGTATCATAGAATAAATGAATGTGATAGATGTGTATTCGTGTAACGCTCTAGTCCCTGTGCCATGCTGTACTGTTTTTGTTGAAAAAAGGGTCAAATTTGCACTGTGATTATGCGAAATCGTAGACCGATTCTGGGTTTTGTTGCTGTGCAACTTTTTAGCACATGCATAGTTCCTCACTGACCTGATACGAGAATTGAGACAAGCACAACTGATACAAAATATATCCAGTCAGTAAAATGCGGCATTTATCCAATCAAAATAAGATAAACTACCTGATGGTAAAATAAATGAAAACCAGCCCTCAATGTTTATGTACTGATTGATTAAAATGTTTATAGATCTACCATCATTAACATTCAATAGCCGTGTTCAGACGGTCATAGGATCCTCGAGGATCGGCGTGCTCGAGGATCGCAAAATGTAGCGTTCACACGGCAGTAGACTATGCCATAGTCGAATTTTATTTAAAATATGTTATTATTAGTCATGATGAACCCATTTCGTTGAACTCAAAATTATACTGATGTTTATTAAAATTAAAGTATTCAATAGTAAAATGGTCATAAAGAATCACTTTAAGGTCGGATCGTCGGCTATCGTGTCATGCACCGAATCCCCTCAAAATTTCCTTAATTGTACCCTATCCTGTAATAAATATCTTCCCCAAATTACAGATCGGGGCATCATTTAAATCGTTCAGAATCCATAAAAAGCGAAAATGTCAATTTTCACTAACTTAGCGTCTCATTGATATTGCACAAATCACAATAGTATCGTGCATGTATGAATAAAATAATAACATTGCGTAGCATTGTTTCATTGAACATTTTTGTCTGATTTTTCTGGGAAATTTTTAGAATGCTATGAGTTGTACAGTAAGAATATATGAAATTCTCAGTGCTTTATAACATTTAGCGGCGACAAAATTCAACACACTCGTACAGCGGCTCCCGGCTCTTGAATTTGCAACGGGAATTCAGCTGGGAGCATTAGCTACACTCATACACACACGTACACCGCTTTATAGCTATTTTGGCTCCCAGGTTTTCACTAGTTTTCGTGCACAATTAACTTACCAGTCAATTTGGTAAATATCCAATACCTCAAAGTCATAAATAAAGTGTAGATATGCATGTTTCTGAAACTGAACCATTATTATTGGGTTTTACGTGTCGGGTAAATTTCATGATTTCGCCATGGACCTGTTCCATTAAACACTGTACAAACTACAACCAAAGGAGCCCATGCAGCGCCGGGCATCGCCTAAAATTTTTTTTCCAATTGCGATAACACTGTTAACACACATCGCGAGCAAGCAAAAAAGACCACGGCAGCCAGCAAAATTACGACAACAAGACTCCCTGTTTAGTGGAAAAAAGTTTTGTTTACCTTTTGAAGGATTTATCTGAATAGTGTTTTCCCACCCAGTGAAAGTATTAGTGTTTGGTCAGAGACTTTTGAAGTAGCAAAGATTGATTGTTGTAAATAGATCTTTCTTATGAATGAAATTTGCCATCTGCTACGTAATATTTGGACACTTACACACTCAAAAGTGTTTTCTGTAAAAATGCCTAAAATAGGGATTTTCAGAATTATTGTCACAAAAATTGACTTAATGTAGACATTTTTTTAAATTGAAAGTTAAACACAACAAGATTACCTAAATTCTCTCGCCAGCTTTTGTTACTTTTCAGCTTCTTTAAGCAGAAATAAATTTTAACGACATCAATATTTTCACAGACTAGAAACACATGCTATTACGTAATTAATGGACTTAGGCGAAAAAAGCTGGCGAGAGATTTTAGATAATATTTATTTACAATTTTTCCGATAGTAAAAGTTGGAATCAGAGTTCAAGTTTTTGCTAGCAATAATTATTAGTCGTAAAATTAAGGTTGAACTAATTAATTGATATTCATTAATTAATGCAAATTAGCAACTCAAATATTTTGTGGTTTCAAGCATTGGGGTGTGTAGTTTACTCATAACTAGAGCGATAACCGCACCATAGCTGAACCATGTGGCTTTGGCAGTATATTGTGGTAGGCCTATACCACTGTCACCCGTTGTCTGTAATGGACATTCTCGAAATGTTACGAAGGTATGACCACTCGAGTGGTGTTAATGAAAGAGGAAAAGTAAAGAATATAAAATAAACTGAGCAACTGTGCCCTTTGCAAGGGCACGAGGTAAGTTAGGCGGATGACTGTGACGATCTGATCAAGCAGCAATACTGTGCAGGATAGTATTAATTTTAATAAGACTTTTTCATTAATTGCCGTTTATACCTTGATCGTGAGAAGCTGTCATTTTGAAAACTTGACTTTTGACCTCTGTATGACCCCTTAATGACCTTAAATGAATTTTAAAATATTTTCAACATGTTTAGAATGTCATAAGGATCATTGCGTCTAAATTTCAGCTCAATCGAGACATTTGGGAAAACTTGACTTTGACCCCTTTATAACCCCTTAATGACCTTAAATGAATCTTAAAATATTTTTTAAATGTTTAGAATGTCATAAGGATCATTGCATTTAAATTTCAGCTCAATCGGAGCATTTTCAGTTAAAATGACCTTTTTGACCCCTGTGACCCCTGGATGACCTCCGACGTTTGGAAATATTTTTATTATATTCTTTATGTTTTCCTCTTTCATATGACACCACTCATGGGGTCATACCTTTGTGGCATTTAGAGATATGTCCATTTCAGACCAAATGGTTAGTTAGTAAGAAGCTAGTAAGCTAGTAAGTAAGATAGTAAGTAAGCTAGTAAGTAAGCTAGTAACATTCACTCTTATAGGCTGATACCATTTCATGGTTCAGCAAAAATCAAGAGGTGTACACAAGGAGGCGTAATATTTTTTATAATTTTTTTCCTTGCCGACGTGTGGGAACCGAGTTTCCTACCTTAATACTGAACAATTCTGATTTTGGAATCTACCAGTTTATTGATAGCGAACCGCGAAAATCCGAATATGGACTTTGAATTTTAAGCAGAACTTTGCCCCGGGACTTTGCTTTCTAAAAACACACTGTCCAGCATACTTGTTTATCAGTCCATTAACCACAAGTACTAAGCATGGTATAGTACAAGACGCGCTAGATGTTTGATGAGAGATTAACTTCCGCGTCAACACAAAAGCGCCGCAAATACCACAGATAGTTGTGTACGGTGTAGTTAATGGTAATGGCGCGGGCCCGGAAGATTTAAACCATAGCGAGATATGGGCGACCAATCACAAGGTAGATCCATTTAAAGATGCATTACATCATGGCCAATTTTAGTTAGGCCAGAAATTGGCCTAACTCTCCATAGAGTCCCGTGTTAAAAATCTTAACCGCAAGGCAAAGTCAGTAGTCCACTTGGGAAGCTAACAAACAGAGGGAGTGCGGTGACTGAAAAGATCAGATACAGATGTGAAAATCTATCAGTTGCACACAAATCAATATAAATTTTGATATGAGTTTTATGCTTAAATGTAATAGCCAGAGTATGCAAAATGGGCAAGTGGACTACGGAGAAGTCTAACACGGCAGTAGAGCTCGAGCACCACTCGGGGAACTTGCGAAATCCCCTAAATTTCTAGGGGATAAATTCGGGGATAAATTTGCGGAAAAACTCGAGGGAATCCTCGAAAGCGTTCAGACGGCAGATTTCCCCAGAGTCTGTGCTCGAGCAACGCGGTGCTCGAGAAAATAGCCCTCCGTGTGGACAGGACTAATATAACAACATTTGTTTGACAACATTAGTTTGATCTTGCCACATGTTTCTTCTTTCTTATTAATAATTTGAATTTGTATCATTGCATTTATGTTGACAGCTGACCTTGGGTATTCTATCTACAGAATAATTACTCCCCATTCGCTGCATCATTAGCATACAATCTATACATTGATTAGTGGCCTATGGCAGGATGACCTATTGACCCAATTTCAATTTGCCCGGTCCTCGCAGAGATATAGGTCCTCGCAGAGATATCCAGGTCCGGAGGTCCCAGATCCAGGTATCCTTTGGTAATGATTGCTGTATTTTGAAAATGAAATTAAGTTCCTACCATGAGCATGATGAGTATACAGTCCAACCTCTCTTATCCGGATCTCTTTTATATGGATCTCTCTGTTATCCGGCTGTGAAATCTTCACAGGAAAACATGTTTACACAACCTCATTTCATCAAATGACACTCCTATCAACTGTTAACATAGTTCTTTTTGTACAATTCCAAGAAAAATGAAGACTTTGTTTTCATGTTAAGATTAAACTTTCTGACTAACCATGAGTGAATAGTCAAGAAATAAACCTATTTTGTAAGATCTGGATGTATTCTGTTCATTGAGGTACTTTTTATCACTATCAACCCATATTGCACTAGATAGCAAATCAGTACAGAAATTTGAAAGACCTGCTCTGTGGAAAGTGCAAGATATCTTCTCAGATTGGACTAGTTCAAGTTCTCAAAGGCCCAATGTAAAAAGTGTTATCATTTGTTGATCATACCAAGAACCAGACGATTAAAAATATATTTTAAAACACCTATTTTCATTGAATTTCCCCAACATTCTGACAGAACAACTGATAGCACAGTAGTGTTTAATTAATGGCAAATTTGGACTTGCCATGTGACAAGCCAATCACACCACAACTGATGCCTCCCTCTACATCACATCATATAACTTTTATTTGATAAAGACTGCCCTCTTCTAACAAATCATTCACATGGAGCAATAACCTCTTTATTAATAATAGAGGGCAGTACATCTTCCTTGTGTTGATGTTGTAAATGCTTGAACTATTCCAACAGCAAATCCTCTAAATATCATTTGTTTGTTTGTTTGTTTAAATGGTCGCTCTGTGCGTAAACACACAGGCTCAAACAAAATTATCAAGCCCGACTAAAAAGCCTATTATAAGCATGCTGGCATATTTATTATATGTCAGGAGAAACAAACAAATTTGAATATGAAGATGAAGGAAAAGAAGTCCACTCTCAATCATTGCTTCCAAATTTGATTTCATTTATCACAATTTGGTGTAGTCTTTGTCAAAGACTACTCACGATTGAGGGGGACACGATCCCCGAGTTGCAAACCGTTTATCTCCCTATGGGTAATATAGGTACTTGGTCTGTAATACAGACTACATTTGGTATCTCTCCTGGCAAGACAAAAACATAATGTCAACAAGAAAACAAACAAAACCCCTGAGAAATGTGATTGTTTCTATATTGAAAATATGTTACTGAATGCATGAATCAATTAATTAATCAATTAGTCGGTAAGCTAATCCCTTGAGACTTCCACCGCATTACATTAAAACAACTTGTGGCATTTAATTTTGTTGCAACAAGTTCTGAAACATGTTCTCTTATTAGTATACTTGATTAGCCAGATGAGTTCCCAAACACAATTAGATGGGGATGCAATACAATACCACATGGCCCATAGTCTCAGTCCAAGCCAGCTTGTGCTCGTTTGTCACTATAAACCAAACCGCCTGGCGACATGCTCAGGTATGAGGTCCCTGGATGATCTATTCAGTCCACATTTTATGGAATTAGCGCAGGCACACAGAATGGAATGTAACTTACAACATCCCATTATTTTGAGAATCACATGCAGGTTATTTTCAACCAATTGAAAAGGTTCTTATATCCAGAAAGAGCTACCTCATTGGAAATTCATTAACTGATAAGCAGTCGTTATTTTGAGGGTGTTACCAGATGGTTTGTTTAGTGAAGAATGAGCATGAAGTGGGATGAAATCAAGAATATTGGGCCACCCAAAGAAATGTGTCCACAAGTAGAACAAATTATCTGGACTATGTTATCAACCAATGACTGTTGTGTTACTGGTGTGTAGTGAAACAAGTATCAGCAGAATACATTAGTAATTAATTCTGCTGCACCCTGCCTTGTCTGGCATGAACAACCAAAGTTACAAAGAATGGCTAGAACACTTACAGATACATACATGTACATTATACATCACCAGGACTGGAAAAATGTTTTTCCCAGGAAATCGGAACAATAAGCCAAATTTCCCCCCAAATAGCAATTTCTTTTGTATTTCTTTATTCCACTTGCCAACAATTCCCCCAAATGCTAAAATTGTCTTAATCATCTTTGTATTGTCTTTCTTCAATATCATTGCTTTTCTCATATTGAGTTTCACATTAAAAACAAAATGCTAAAGGTTTACAATGGGATTGGAATGGGAACTGGACCAAATAGGAACTGGACCAAATAGGAACTGGATGAAATGGGTGGACAAAGTTGGAATTAGACCAAATGAATATTGGACCAAATGGGAATTGAGCCAAATGGGAATTGGACCAAATGGGAATTGAATCAAATCAAAATTGGACCAAATAGGAATAGGATTGGACCAAATAGGTTTTGGACCTAAATGGTATTGGACCGAGTGTCTATTGGCCAAAATGGGATTGAATAAGTGATCATATCCCTTCTAGATTGCAAGGGTTTTTTCCAGCCCTGAACACAATGAAACTCTATCAGCATGTTTATACTGAGCACAATACTTCTTATTTTGTACCCAGTACTTCTGAGCACCCTGCTTAGAATAATAAAAGCTGTGTGTCGTGTGGAGCATGTTAGTTTACTGGGTAAGCCGCAAGTATGGCAAACAGTTTTCTTTGTACGCAGTACATTATTGTCTTAATTTAAAAATCTAAGCGGCGTTACAAGCAAAATTTAATTTATTAGTTCATCCATGGACCATCTAGATTTGCAGTATGGTGGGTCTGGTCATTCAATTGATTCATTTCATGTCATGCAAGTTGCCAGATCACAAGCGCCGAAGCGGGTGTGATAAGTAGCAACTTACATACAGACTTTATAAGAAAGAACACAAGACCTGTAATCTACTTCGATACACCATTTCTTTAAAAAATTATTTTTGTTTTTTCACAAACTCTGTCTAATTTAAAATACCACCTCCCATCTCAGATTGTGTGGGCAATTAGGACTGATAGAAAAGCAAAATTTTAAGAGGGTCTAATCGAAATAGGCTACACAGTGGAATTAATACATAATTTCACTCTCACTAGCTTTAGAGCCTGGGCATGATTTATCATGCATGACCATAGATCCTACTTCTGGCATACCCAGCAACCTGCAAGCATGCCTTGTTTCTATTGTGCTCAAACCACAGAATGACACAACTTTGCCCGGCATGATCTACCCGGCAAAGAGTTAGCGAGTAAACAGCACACCTGTTAACCAATTCTACTGTGCTTTTACTCGCCAATGCCCACAACTGCTTCTATTGGGCTTGTTACTTGCCAACGCATGGCGCTATACGCTATTACACAAAAAACAATGCTCAGTATGTAGAAACCACAGAGGAGAGAGAAAACAGAGGCTGTACAATAGGGTGGTTCTTAATTTTCAAAAGTATGAAATACCTTGCTCCCACCCCTTCAAATGGTGATCCTGGATGAAAAACTTATTCTCTGAAATTTTCAGAAATATTGAATATGATTTAGAGGTAGCTCAAGAGCCCTCAATGTGGCCGTGATTTGGCTGAAATTTAGTCGCCGGACATTTTTTAGCAAGTTTGCAAGGGTCTATTTTCAAAATCATGGGTTTCTTGATACTCAGTCTTTGTAATTGCATTAACAATAACTAGTTTAACATACCAACAGCAAAAGATGTCTTGTATTTACTTCCATTGTGATTATAAACCAGACCAAAAATGGCATTTCATGCCACGCACTGCTAAAATACTGCTCGTCAGCCTTTTTGAGCAATTATGAGGGCCACTAGTTTAAAAAAAGAGAATATCATGATGCTCAAAACTTTGTAATTGCATTAACATTAACTACTTAAACATATAAATAACAAAAAATATCTTGTATTGTCATTCATTATTGTTTTAAACTCAACCAAATATGGTACTTTGTGACATGAATACCCCGAAAATACTATGTATCGGCCATTTTGGGCAATTTTATAAGGGTCTATTTTCAAAACACAGTGTCTCTTGGTACTGAATCTTTGTGATTGCATTAACATTAAGTAGTTTAACACATATATAGCATTAGATACCTTGTTTTTAATTCCATTATTGTTTTAAAATCAACCAAATATGGTACATTGTGCCATTTGACCCCGAAATACTGCATGTCAATCAGCCATTTCGAGCAATTTTACAAGGGTCTACTTTCAAAACACAGTGTCTCCTGCTGATACTAAATCTTTGTATTTGCATTTACAGTAACTACATGTAGTTGAACACATATAATAGTACTAGATGTCTTGTATTTACTTCCATTATTGTTTTAAGATCAACCAAATATGATTCTTTGTGCCATGGCCCAAAAACTGTTTGTCAGTATAGCCATTTTGAGCTTTACATAATGGGGCCTATTTTCAAAACAAAGTGTCTCTTGATAATAAATCTTTGTAATTGCATTAGCAGCAACTTGTTCAACATATTTATAACAAAAGATTCCCCTTAGTTGCTTTCATTAAACTAAGAATCTGCCAAGGTTGACTAGCAAACTTGTGCCGACGTGCTCAGATACAACTTGAAGCAGGAACTGCAGCTAGCTGGACTTCATTGTCAGATTGTGTGCTATGTGTTTGTAAAAACATGATGGTTGTCTTCATACATGTAAGCCGGCAATTAGCTGGATATTATTATGTGGAGCACAGGCTGTTGGGGTGCAGTGAACCATGCTTAGAGCCACAGAAAATAGGAACAACTCCTGAATGCCTTTCTCCTCATACATGTCATAGTGTGTCAGTTTGAATTTTTGCCCTTGGAACATCCAATGAGTAACACGATCTTGGCCATCGAATGTGCGTGATTCAAGGGACCCGGTTTCATGAAGTGGGTATCATGAGGGGGAAAGCCTCCAACGAAGATGATAGAGAGCTCACGCGGTGATGAGGGGTAATAACCTTTGTAAGCATGGTAAGAGGGGAATGACAATAAAAAAGCTCTCCAGTGCCTAGAACTTACCTGTAAACATACAACCTATCTATCGCAACGACCACAACAATTAATAAATTTAGAATTAGAATAAAATAGCAATGGCAGTCAATACAACTTTACAAGGCATATTTTGTTAAAAAATATGTGGAACTGTTTCTCTCAATGCAATTACAAACATTTAATATCAAGAGACACTCTGTTTTGAAAATAGGCCCATGTAAAATTGCTCAAAATGACCAACTGACACGCACTGTCACAAAGTATGTGTACCACATATGAAAACAATAATGGAAGTAAATACAAGACATCTATAATATGTGTTCAACTAGTTACTGTAAATGCAAATACAAAGATTTAGTATCAGGAGACACTGTGTTTTGAAAATAGACCCTTGTAAAATTGCACAAATTGGCCGACTGAGCTGACACACATTATTTCGGGGTCAAATGGCACAAAGTACCATATTTGGTTTATCTTAAAACAATAATGGAAGTAATAACAAGACATCTAGAGCTATATAATGTGTAAAACTACTTATTGTTAATGCAATTACAAAGATTCAGTACCATGAGACACTGCGTTTTGAAAATAGACCCTTATAAAATTGCCCAAAATGGCCGATACATAGTATTTTCGGGGTATTCATGTCACAAAGTACTATATTTGGTTGAGTTTAAAACAATAATGAATGACAATACAAGATATTTATTGTTATTTATATGTTTAAGTAGTTAATGTTAATGCAATTACAAAGTTTTGAGCATCATGATATTCTCTTTTTTAAACTAGTGGCCCTCAAAATTGCCCAAAAAGGCTGACGGACAGTATTTTAGCATTGCGTGGCACGAAATGCCATTTTTGGTCTGGTTTATAATCACAATGGATGTAAATACAAGACATCTTTTGCTATTTGAATGTTAAACTAGTTATTGTTAATGCAATTACAGAGACTGGGTATCAAGAAACACTTTATTTTGAAAATAGACCCTTGTAAACTTGCTCAAAAATGTCCGACAACTAAATTTCGGCTAAGTTGCGGCCACATTGCGGGCTCTTGAGCTACCTCTAAATCATATTCAATATTTCTGAAAATTTCAGAGAATAAGTTTTTCATCCAGGATCACCATTTGAAGGGGTGGGAGCAAGGTATTTCAGACTTTTGAAAATTAAGAACCACCCTACTGTACAACCAGTCAAAGTCTCCGCATCACCTGATAATGAGGGCCGATTGTTCCATGAAATGCGACAGGCGAGACAGCTACGCAATTTCCGCATATTTTCATGGTCTATCGCGTAATCGTGAAAGCATGCAACGCTCTATGGCGTATACGCAAAGGCACTCAGCGCTGGCGTGATTGTTAGACACAGCACAATCGAACAATCGGCCACAATACACAGGGACTTTGACTGTTGATACATGGTCTGTAGTAGTCTGCGGTAGAAACACATTGTAAGAATTGAAAGCACATTCAGCTGAAGTTAAACAAAGTAGATGTACAGACAATGACTATTTAGGCCTATTATTCCCAATGTTATTGGTTGCATAGTTATGATTGCATGTTGGTGACAGTAATCACTCACTCACCCTCCATCTCCACACCCATGGCGGGCCTTTCCACTGCCAATTATGAGACTTGGCTTGGACCATACTGTAACATACAGATCCTGTATCATCATCAGAATCCTCCTCCTGATAGTGCAATATTTAAGGGATAAAGAGGATTCAAGCATCATGATGAAGACTGATGAATGAAGTTCTCCCTAACAAAATGGATGCATCACTGGTGTAATTTGACCTTAATTTTGGTTCATTTTGTATGTACCGTATGTATTTTGAAACAGGAGAACTGCACAATGACCCTCCTCTATCCTGAAAGCCGTAACACCCTTAGGGCTCATATTGAAATACCCTACCACGTTTTTCACACAGAAAGAAGGCAGGATTCCCCTCGCTAAGCGCGCGCCTCAGGAAAGCTCGGTCATAAAACGGATGGATTATATGCATCAGTGATACACCCTGCCCAGGATTTTAACAAAAGAAGGCTAGCACAGGAAAGCTGCAGGATGGCGCACACCTTCCTGTGTAAGGGAATTTCAATATGAGCCCTTAATAAACTCACCTCATTGTTTGAAGATTGAAATGGTTGGCACTGCCTTCAATAATTATAGAACTATAGAAAAATTATTTAATTTGCGTACATCTTTGCGTGGCTGTGCGTAGTAAGTTGTTGTACGCAGATAACCTCGCTAATATGGATGTGTAGAGTAGCGTTGTACGCTCCCCCTCGTTTATTAGCATGATTAGTCGCAGAGTAACAAGTGTAGTTGAATGTTTCACGATGTACACAAATTAAATAATTTTTCTATGTCAAATGACTCTACATGTACGTAGTTGGTACAAGATGCACAAACACAGAGTGTGCTTTGCTCTGTTGCTTTGTCTGTTCAACTGTCTAACGTTTTGGGACAAATTTAAGACATACAGGCTATTCACTGGCGTAGTGCATGTTAGTATCCAATGGTTACTGGTTCAAGCCTAGGCTCATACACCAATTCGCTGCCGTAGTGCACGTTACCCAGGGGGTCACTCCCATTGTGGCCTGTACACCATCCGCGATAATAAAGACGCGTAAAAAGGGTAGTTTTTCGTGGGTAGGCACATATCGTGTTTAGGGTGTCAAATACATGAAAAATTGGAAAAAAGGGTAGCAAAATTGCAATTGCTAATACGCGGAAATGAAATTTAAGGTATGAAATTTGATGCAAGGAATAAAATCCCTGTTTATGGTTTCATTTTAGCCAAGGGTTAAATCCTTGTTTAGGGTGCTTTTCAAAAGTTGATTATCACGGATGGTTTACAGGCCACAATGGGAGTGACCCTCCTCCCCTCCTCCCCAGGCCACGTTAGTAACCATTGCTTACTGATTCAAGCCTGGGCTCATACACCTGCTCCGAATTATGATATGCCATAGGCTTTGTGTTGTGATCATTTCGATCAGTGTTTCGAAACAAAGAAAGTGTGAGCCAGTTGACCTAACAACAGTCATATTTTAGCATGCACTACATGTACGCCAGCGAATTGACCTGTCTGTACATAAAATAAACATCACTATATTTACTGTCTGGAGATGTATATATCATCTCATGTTTTTGTTTTGTTTTTTGTGTGTGGCAATTAACACAGTTGCACAATATGTGTTACTTTTCCAGGTCTATCTAAATCATGTAAATGTCAATATCCATATGCAGCATAAGCTATCTATCCCCAGGTCATCTTTTAAAAGACCAATACCCTACTGGATGGAAGGGCATGCTATCATTTTACTCTACATGTACTTTGCTATGATAATTGTTAACTGATTAAAAGGTGCCTGCACTTTAATACATGCACTTGTTTACTGAATGAAGTGGAAATGTCACACCATTTCACAAATTGATATTCATACGATAATACTAATTAATGCAAATTATGAAGATCTTCATGTGATGTGCATGTTGTATTTCTAAAGCAAAATGTGACCATTTATATGACTAGTGTCTACAATCCAGGAAAAAAATAGTTGGCACACTTGCACTAAACAATGGAAATATGTGCCCTATTAAAATTGGCGAGGCGAGTGAAACATGCATGCAATATATGTGAAGTACAGACTCCTCCCTATATATCACCCTTCCCCACTCCCCATCTTTCAATGTTGAGGGGTCTCACGGACCTGTTGACAACATGGCTTGATCCAACATTGAATTGGGGGAGCGGGGGCGAGATATACCAAAAGACAAGCAAAGTGTGCCAACCTTTTTTTCCTGGATTGTAGTCTAGTGTCTTACTGGCCCAAAATTCAAATACCACACAGATTTTATGTACACGTAGGCCAATCTAGAAACCTGGTTTACACTTCCCTGCCTAAACAAAATGATTGAATCCATTTCAATGAACTTCTTGCAGAAAAATTAATAGTGTTACTGTTAATTCAAACAATACCTTTCATAAATTTTACTACATGTATGACTTACCATAAATACATGTACTTGTTTGATGTGAATAAAGCAAATTGGGCATAAAGTGTAAAGTCTACTCAAACTGTACATAGGGTGAATCGGTCATGTAGATAGCGAGCATTAATGATAATTATAATTATGTGTGTATAAATAAAAAATTCAGTTGAACATACACAGTCTTTATGTCTTGTGTGCTACATACGTGTGTACATGTGAAGCAGTTGAATGTTTTATGATAGATAACAATGACATTGGATCAGCCCTCGAATTAACCCACGGCACCCATGGCAGTCCCTGTTTGTCTCATGAAATAATTGCGCTACATTAATATTCCCTTCACAAGTAAACTGTGTATTGCCTCTTTCACCCGTTCAAGAACTTGAGGAGCTGATCCTGGCTGATTTATGGTTTATAAATGTTTTTAATGGTTTATTCTGTCATATACAAAATGTATCGGGTGTGCGCTTCTCAACTATGTCCCTAGTAATTGTGCTTCCATGGTTCATTACTTTTAAACCTATTCTGGTTTGAAACGGTGCTTTTTACTAACAATGTTTGAATATGTGACACGATCTGGTCCATGGGGGCCAAAGGAGGCACTTTTGAAAATTGAGTTACTGTAATTATTACATTATACATACAATAAGCTATTATTACTGAAAACACCAAAGGTCTAGCATACTTGGTTCTAAAGTTTTTTGATGTCTATTTTCTTATGTATTTTAATGTTTTTTATACCATATTTTTACCTTTAAATCTTAGTTTCAAATTTGCCGCCTTTGGCCCCCATGGCCCAGATCATGTCACATACGGCCTTTAAATATTTTTATAAATGAACCTAATGTTGGACAGCCTTACATAGGTTGTACTGTTATCTCTGATCACAGGAAGAGGGCCAATGTCCATTTTCTTGATCTTGAGAATGGAAAGACAAACTCAAAACCAAGATTTCCAGGGGGGCCAGTGCAACTCAGGCATGACACATGTGTATACTACTAAGTACTTGAGTGCGCCCTGAAAACTGTACAAGCTGAACTGTATTGTAGATGCAAACACTTTGTCGTACACACTCATTTATATTCAACACAACACAAATCTTACCACCATTCAACCTCTTGCAGCCTACATCAATCTGAAGTTGGGTAAAAAAAAACATCTAGAGAGTAAATGAGCATTAGGGCTACTCACCGATCTATTTATGACCTGGTCATCTCCTAGGTAGAATGACACTTTGGGTCCTGATTCAGACTCTGTAGCTTCTCTTCCATTCTCTTGACTCTCCTCTATTACGTCCATATTTGGCCTGATAAATAGGGTTCTGCAATGAACAAGAAATTAATTTATTTGGTACTGTGTTAAGATTTAGCCAATTATGTCTTCATCATTCTCACCAACATAAATAATTCCATTGACATTCTTGGTCAAATGAAAGGCATCACTGACCAGTCACAGTTTCAGTGCTTCATTCTATTTCTGTATCATACTGTGCTACTACTCATCCAGAGAGAGAAGCTTCCAGGTACCAATTTATGAACATTTTGTACTCACTATTCACTTTTTAGCAATTCCCAGATTCCTGGCAAAGTATGTCTTCATTGATGTGAACATTGTTGCTGCGCATGTTGACCAAGTTTAAGCCCAATCGAACAAAGTTGAAAATGTAGTCCCTGGATGATTTTTGACCTCGATTTATTGAACTGCGCTGTAACAATGTGCACATCGATGATGAAGTACATTTGTATTCTTGGTTAAATTTAAAAGGGCTTTCAGCAAGTTATCATGCGATGGTACTTAGTCTGACCCCTTCTGCACTAAGTGCACTTGCTTTAGTATGGATTCTAAAAACAGTAAACATATCTACGTTATTTAATCTATTGCCATTCTATTTCCAGTAATGTTTGATATTTTACATATAATATCTGGTAGAAATATATTATCGATTTTACGTCATCAAACATTCGTTAGAACTTCAACATTACTGGAAATAGAATGGCAATAGATTAAATAACGTAGATATGCTACATACAATATTGTATGTCTAATAATAAAAAGTCTGCATACTGCTTTAAGGTCTCTGACAAAGACTAGAGATTGTTGTGCAGTAACAATACTGAATTTATTAGATGAAGTATAGTAGTCCGTCAGGTATAAAAGTTCCCATTCATCTCATGCATGCAGTTACTGTTGTCATACATGCCGTCATTTGTGAGCAAATGCATTGATCAGCAAATTATCTCCAAAAATCGACCGCGATAAACTCTGCCATGTCAGTATCAGGAATAAAGTGTTAACATTCTAATCACTCAGACTGGATCAAGTTCAATCATAGATCCTCTCTGGCAATACTTACATGCAAATAACTACACAACACATCAAGCAAGCACATTCATGTGCTTCAAGTTAGCCACCTGTCACTAGACTGCAACCCTTGCCTTACAATGAGTAAACTTAATAGGCCTAAGTCTATTGAAAATATTCAAAGAACAAAGCAAGGCTACAAACTTCCTGGATACACTACAACACTTCCCATGAACCCCGTATTGTTGTACTGTTACATTTCCTTTGTATTCGCTTCAAGACATTATGTGTATATGTCATGAATTCTCACTTTGAAATCTGGAATTGAGTCCTGACATGTCTACCTCTCTTCCTACCAAGGGATGTACAATCTTGCAGGGCAAGAAGAATTCAGGTTTGAGGTGTCATCTCAGGGTCAAATGTATGCATACAACCTATGAGCAGTGGCGGCACCAGTAATTTTTTTCTGGGGGCATTGAGGGGGCAAAGTGAATTTCAGGGGGGGCAAAATCAACCAATTTTGCGCAAAATTGCCGCGAAAATTTCCACTTTTTCGTAATTTTTTTACTGGGGGGGCAAGAGATCTGACGGGGGAATTTTCCCCCATGCCCGGGGTGGTGCCGCCACTGCCTATGAGGCCTGTTTTATGTACATAGTCTGATAACACTTTCCTAAACACACTACAGTACGTCCAACTTCTCTTATCCGCTATGGTGGGACCAAGCATTGGCCGGATAAGTGACAAATCTGGAAGTGAATAATACATACAATGTATGTAATTTTGCAATGAATGTCTGAAGTCACTGTGTTCGGAAGTGGTAACATTGAGACAGTAAAATAATTACATGTAGTCAAAATGGTATTTGAGTGTATGCCACATAGTGTTATAAATCCAAGTTCTAAATGCAACAGTACATAAAATCAATATCTCAAAGCAATTGAAAGCATAAACTGTTTTTCTATGAAGACCATACATTGTATATATCTGGATAACAGAGAGATCTGTATAAAAGACTATAGAATTTTGTGGTTCTTGACTTGAGCGCTTCTCAATGCAATGAGTTGGCCGCAATGCCTCCCCACCTTGACACGCATCATTTAACCAGTGCAATTTCACTTAGAGCTGAAATTTTTTTTTAAATTTGGAGGGAAAAAATGGAATAAATATATATATTTTTTTAATGCAACAATCTGTGGCGATTTGACCCCAAATTACCCCCAAAATGACCTTCACATTTTTTGTCTCACTGTGGTGGTCGTTCCCACCCAATTTTATGAACCTGCAACAACCTATATGGTGATTTGACCCCGGATAACCCAGAATGACCCCAAAATTCTTTGTCTCGTTTGAGTGGTCGTTCCCAACATTTCGTGAACCTGCATGGTGATTTTTTTGTTGACACTTTTTGGTCATTCCAACTGAATTTCCTGAACCTGTCTGTGCTGACGTAAGTTGGATGTGGACAAAGACAACTAATACTCGGGGAGCTAGGACCACTTTCTGTGCACCCCCACAGGACCAAACCAAACCAAATTTTTTAGGTTCCTGAGATGACCCCAAACCATAATCAGGATGTTCCCAAAAATATAAACTGGCCCCAAGGGGGGTAAAAGGTCATCAAACTTTGCATAGGGTCAAAATTTTAAACTTGCTCAAATTGTGTTGAAACCCATTCCAATGTATTCCACTCGTCACAAGGATTCAGAAAATGTATAGTTCGACCTATCTAGGATGTACCGTTCTTGAGTTATAACCCAAAAGGTCAAAGGTCACGTTTTTGCCTCTATGGGGGTCGAAAATATCAAAGTGTTCCGATTTTGCCAAAAGAGGTGTCAAAATGCTCGTTTTGATGAAACAAATCAAATAAGAATAGGATTGCACCATCTTGGATGTTTCGTTACTTAGGTAACACAGCAAAATAGGTCAAGGTCAATTTATATAGGCCTCAATGGTAGGGCCTACTTGACCTATTTTGCTGTGTTACCTAGGTAACGAAGCATCCAAGATATTACAATCCTATCCTTATTTGATTTGTTTAACCAAACAAACAATTTGACACCTCTTTTGGCAAAATCGGAGCACTTTGTTGTTTTCGACCCCTATAGAAGCAAAAATGTGACCTTTGACCTCTTTGGTTATAACTCAAGAACAATACGTCCTAGCAAGGTCAAACTATACATTTTCTGAATCCTTGAGACCTAAATGCTAGGTGTTTTGTATTTTTAATATGAAAATTGATAATTTGTATTCATGTCATAGTCTATTTCAAAATGCATTGAATTTTTTTTAGGTCAACCATGAATGATCCTAGCATTTAGGTCTAGGTCCAGGGACACTACAAAACCGAAAAAAATGCGCCGGGTCCCCGGGTACAAAATTACCCGAAAATATTAGGCCTACACGATATTGCGTAAAAATGGTGAATGGTGAATCTATTTTGAAAACCTTTTGTGCTGAAAAAAATTTCAGCACAAAGTTATGCTTATTGTGTCCTGTTCTTACTTCTACTAAAAAGTCAATATCTATCGATTATCTATGATGTTACGAAATAAAGGATTTGTTCCGCTTGAGTGACCTTATACTATTCTTTATTTCATTGGCAGCGGTTTTGAAGACAATTATTGCGGTGTGTGAGTTTCAACATTTGAAATGCCGGCAGCGATAGTTTTGTCATAAAAGTAGGTTCGTCCTTCGTGTCACAGCATGTTTTTATGTCCACAGTATATTAGCAAACCCACAGCTATGTAACAAAAATTTGCTGCGATCCTTGAGGAAGTTATATCCTCTGACATTTTTGGGTAAAAATTGTGATCAAAATCGCATAAAAACTAAATATTATAATATACCCTGTGTGGGCAAGTCATACTTCAGTATGACTTGCCCTGAACGTCCATATATGAGCTTCCTATAATATCAATTGCACACACGAAGTCAAACTTACAAACTTCAATATGCACTTCAAATAAAGCAGACCAGCTGTTAATTATTACCGATCCTGCAGAATAACTTACATAATCATCCATTTCATGGAATCCCGTTGCTCAGAATTGCCAATTTCATTTTTATCGGTCAAATGTGCTGTGAGCTGCTGTGGATGTGCTCCATTAAATCACAGGTGTGAAACTGACTTTATACCACTCGCTCGCTTTCGCAGAAAAGCCAGCCTCGTGGCAGTGGGGCATGACATCATCATGGACGTATGCAAAATTTCCGACGGGCGTCATATATCCCGTATTGTGATTGGTTGCAAAAGCCATTCTTTGAAATAGTAAGCCAATCCTTCTTGAAGAGATTCATCAGGATAGTTCGTGTAGATTAGCAATATAAAATTTCTTGAAACATATCCAGTACTCACATTTTTATGGAGCTACGACGTTTCGAGACCTGGTCTGGTCTCTTGATCATGTATGAGTGATTCCAGATGCACTGCTGGAGTGCTGGTGTTTCTAGATGATGGAGTGTTTCTAGATGTGCTCTGGATGATGTGGTCATAGGCGTGACTGAGATTGAATGCGGCGCCCCCCCCCTCATTGTTCATAACTTTGTCCCCTCTGCGTCTTATCCAAATGGCTTCTCTGATCCATCTGGGGTATTTCTGGTCTTCCGGTGAAGGATTTTAACTCCTCCCAGTCTATGATATGGTTTGTTGTAGCTACGTGATCGCTGATAGCCGATTTGTGTTGGTCAGATACTGATGTAAGTCTGGTGGCTCTGGTATGGATTTTGCTGGAGATCAAAGTCAAACAACAACAAGCCACTAAGTCCAAGAAAACCAACAAGAAAACTGACTCCGATAGCACATCTAGAAACACTCCATCATCTAGAAACACCAGCAGTGCATCTGGAATCACTCATACGTGATCAAGAGACCAGACCAGGTCTCAAACGTCAGTAGCTCCATAAAAATGTGAGTACTGGATATGTTTCAAGAAATTTTATATTGCTAGTAAGCCAATCAATGAACATGATGGCCTTTTACGGTATTAATTAATGTGACCCCCATGTGACTCGCCAGTAAAGTACGTCTAACCTGATTGGTTTACAAAACTACTTTGATAATTGCTAAGCCAGTCAGCCTGCTTGATGCTTAACAACCTCGTAGAGGTTTTCGAGAGGCGAATTCACGTGGTGATCCAACGATCGAGTATAAATTCAGCTTGACAACTGCTCTCGCGCAAGATCGCAGGTTCAATAACAATACATGGACACAATCACTGACATTTACACAATGGAATAATGAATTAATTATGACATGCATCGGCTGGATTTTACGATCGAGGTAAGGTTTTTGGCCTGTCCCTGCGTGAATACTGAATATCCTTAGTTTTCAGCATTGATCAAAGATACTTGCGATGACCAGTTTTTTGCAAACACTTTGATAACAGGTAACTTTTATAGGTCATAGGGTAGAAACTATAGTTGTACAATTTGTACGAAATATACATTTTGTTATAGGCCTAAAATGTTTACAAAAATATATTGGTCCAGACGTTGTGCTTGTATTCAGTTGTTCGACGTATAATATTTTAATAGTTCGCAAGGCAAACTTAAAAAACCGGGCAAAACAGACGTGTCATTTATCGGTACCGGGTATGACATTTTCGTTATTGATGGTGCCCTACATGTATGTTAGCAGAGCTAAGTACGGTATGGGTTCAGCTAAGTACGGTATGGGTTCCTCGTACTAATATTTTAAGTCATATTCAAATGTTTCACTTAATTCCATATCAAGAATTATTCAGCATTGTAAGCTCTACATCTGTGCCAAATTTGATGTATTTTCTATTGCAGTGCACGCAGTACATTCATACTCTCATGATCGAGAAACTATATTATTTTAGCTATTAGGATATAGCCGAATGTAGACGTTCGTCGTTCGCCTTTCGTATCTCTTTCCTTGTTGGAAAGGTATAACGTTGAGGAGATGTACAGAAGATCCGGGACCTACATGTACTCTGCCATGTTTGGCTGAGTAACGGTACATCATGAACACGGTCTTTTGTGCCTATGTAAATTAGTCATTGTGTAAAGCTGTGTTTATACCCAGACTGAATCATTGTCGCTAACTACACAAGTTATGTGTGCAATTTTAGAGAACGTTGACCGACAGAGGGTGTCAATATAGGCCTATGTGTCCCTTTTGACAAACAGCGAATCATGCGCATGCTGATTATTCGGCGATTTAGTACACTGACCATGCGTGCGATTCAGGTTTCTCCAAAAGCGATTGAGTATAAATGCATCTTTCATGCTTTAGAAATGACCGGCGATTGTGTGTTCTCAACAGGCCCGTACGCAGGAGGGGTGCGGGGGGTGCGACCGCACCTCCCCAAATTTGCAAAAGTATACAAAAAGTCCCAAAATTGAAGAATTTGCGAGCGTAGCGAGCCAAAAAATCAGGTTTTTTACGGTTTTTTGGTCAAAAAGGTCCAAATTTAGGGGGAAAAGTCCACTTTTCACAAAATTGCCCCCCCCCCTTTGGAAAAAAGTCCACTTTTTTCAAAATCAGCACCCCCCAAAAAAAATTCCTGCATACGGGCCTGGTTCTCAAGTAGACTGCGGAACTCAGTCCTCAATGATAGTCAGTCATTTATCTTTTGGTCGTTATATGACTATCATTTGAGGGACTGAGTTGTTATAATATATCTTCCGAGGTGCAATTTCAGACAATAGCTGGGGATTAGTGGGGCAGAGGTTATCTATTGAATCCTTTCATGACCACTGAAGCATAGTCAAGTCTGCCAAGGACACTCGGCACAAATTGAAAGACCATCACAAAAGAATGCATGCATGTCAGGTCATCGACACCAATTTGGTGTTTGTTATGACACAAATTTGGTGTCTGTTATGCACCTCGAAATATGTACCTTAAATTAGTCTGTATCTAGTTCTCAAGTGGGTTTTATCATGTTAATTAGTGACTTCGATCAAGCATTGAAATGCTGTCATTTTTTGTACTGGATCGTTCAAGCATCTCCAACAAATTTTTCAATGTAAGTGCCTCTGGCCCTAGTAGAAGTAAAAACGGATACTATGGCCAGAGTTCTAGGGCTAGCCGAATGCAAAAGTTGCCGAATTTGGCAACTTCACCCGCCGGA
Organism: Amphiura filiformis; assembly: GCF_039555335.1. NCBI lineage: Eukaryota > Metazoa > Echinodermata > Ophiuroidea > Amphilepidida > Amphiuridae > Amphiura > Amphiura filiformis. The sequence continues at coordinate 56,967,588 of NC_092647.1, read as the reverse complement.
GCGGAGTCAGTGTCATTTCAAAGCGACGCTAAAGTTAAAAAATAATACCAATACATACCTAAAACTTAATCCACATTTTCCTTATTTTCCAATCCATCACCTAATTCTATCAAAGATATATTATTTTAGGCAAGGATGACAGAAGCAACCCAAACACTCCTCGTATCCCTGTTGTTGTGATGACTGACGAATTCGGAATTCCCAGATCAGCGAATTTCAGAGCCAGAGCCTGCAGAGGGGGCGGCGCAGGTTGTAGCGCGTTGACCAGATTGAGTGACATGAATCCTGATGATGGGGTATTTTTGCAAGAAAAGGTGGCTAATGTCATTCCTTCATTATGCGGAATAGATAGGAACTAAAGGACAACATATTTTGAGTCACTTACGGCAAATAGATGGTAACACATTTGATCGCTCCACACCAGGGGCGGCGCTGGGGTGGGGGTGCAGGGGAAACCCCAATACTTTTCTTGCCCCCCCCTTTTGAGGCGAGACCCCCGAAAACACTTTTTGCGGCAATTTTGCACAGAATTTGTCAATCCCCCCTGAAATTCACTTTGCCCCCTCCCATGCCCTAGACTATGCCCATAGTCGAATTTTATTAAAAATATGTTATTATTAGTCATGATGAACCCATTTCGTTGAACTCAAAATTAGGCCTATACTGATGTTTATTAAAATTAAATTATTCAATAGTAAAATGGTCATAAAGAGTTAAAAATATCAGATGATTAGTGACAATAAAAGTAATTGAATGCAACATTATTTTGCATAATTATAATGGCTCACTTTAATAGGCCTAATGCCGAACAATTCTGATTGACATGGAATCTACCAGTTTATTGATAGCGAACCCCGAAAATCCCACTTGGGAAGCTAACAAACAGAGTGCGGTGACTGAAAAGATCTGATACAGATGTGAAAATCTATCAGTTGCACACAAATCAATATAAATCAGAGTTTTATATGCTTAAAATGTAATAGCCATGCGCCAGAATATGCAAAATGGGCAAGTGGACTGCGGAGAAGTCTACCCATGCCCCCATGCCCCCCACAGTGTCATCGACCCTATATCTTCATGGCAGGAATCGCCATGGTAGGTTGAATCCACAGCCACGATTAGCCATTTGGTTCAAACCTTTAAACAGGTGGTGTATGACATGCAGTCCCTAAATTCAGTAAATTTTTATCGTCAACCGTGTAATTGAATGGGATTATTTTGAAATTTTAAAACGCTTGAAATATCACAAACAAATAGGCCTATGTTGATAAATAATATAAATACAAGCTAAAACCGTTGGGGTTCGATAATGAACCCCACAAAACTAACCGAGTATATTGAAAATGCCATACGGCCGGGCGGTTTCACGAGTTGCCGGCTCGATCATGTCATCCGCCGCCTGCCTTTAAAGCTCTTTAGAACTAATAATTAGTCGAGGGACATAACTAATAAGGCTACTCACAACGCCGGGTAATTGATCTTGGTTGTGCGTGAATCGTGTGTGCGTGAATAAGCTTGTATACCCCATTGAGGTCAATGGTCATCGACTTTTATACTGCATACAGTGAGTGCAGCTACACGCTGTAGACCATACAGGGTATACAGGACCAACGCAATATAAAATGGTCAGATTTTGAGTTCAAAGCGCACGGCCAATTTTCAAAGCGCATTCTAGCGACTATCATATCTGTTCAACACGTATTTTCAAGTGTATGAGACCACATCTGGTTTCTTGAGAAAAATTCATTTGCGGGAGATATTCATCAATTTCTAACCCAGTATTCGAAGATTTTCGTCTGATATCAAAATCGTGCATAGCAATTCACGTGTATCGATCCCGTGTATTCATGTTAGTGTCCCTGCTCCACCAAATAATTATTAGCCAGGAGGTGTCGGTGTGCCCCCCCCCCCCGAAAAAAAATCCTGGTGCCGCCACTGCTCCACACACATATCATATAATAACTGACTACTGTTACTGAAGACCGAGCACAAAGTGACCCAAGATTTGAGTCAAGTTCACAACAGGGCCTAGGCCTACTGAGAACATCAGGTACGGTATGTGAGCTGACAAATCAGAAAGCTCATGCACATCTAACAGCTATCTACTGAAGATAGCATTCAACTCATCATGAAACAACTCGGGCTTTGGGTTACAGTTCACTTACTATTGAAGATGGAGATAAATAATTTGAAAGCATGTACCACGGCCACATCTACTGAAGATAGCATTCCACTCATGAAACCACAAGCTACCATGCACAGGTCACTTATTAATGAAGATGGTGACACATCCGAAAGCTCCCGTCACACATGAAGACGGCATATTAGAATTAAGAAAAGGGGCAAGGAAAACTTCACGTGATGAGGAAACAAATACAGACTAGATGGTACGCAGATAATGTATGCACATTATAGGTTAAAGTTCGAAAGGCTATAGCCAAAAATTACCAATTCCATCTGAATTAACTGGGATCAGTGAGCATATCAAAAGTGCACTGGAACAAGTGATGAACATCACTCACACATAAGCAGACACGATAAGCCAAACAACAAATGTAGGTACACAAAATATGAACGGTCATGATGGCCAAATACCTACAGAAGTGCAGAGAACAGTACAAACATAGGCCTATTTTGGAACAAATGATGAAAATCACTGGGCAAAATCACTGGCAGCAGACAAACTAAACCAAATAGACAAAAAACAACTTGCGACATTTCGAGCAGATAAACTGCTCTTCTTCAGGTCAGCAAACAACGAAAACTACATGCTGTGGTTTAAAAACAAATTGGTCAAAAACTGAAGGCAAGTTCAACTTACTCAGTAGCAAAAATCTAACAAAGACAATAAGTTCACACTCAGAGCAAAATGTCTTATCAATGGACCGGAAGCAAGTTCACTACATCAGTGAACATGAAAGCAAGTTCACTACGACGGCATACTTTCAAGCATCATAAAACCTCACTATTGGAGTTCACTTACAAAAATCATCAAGAAGAATCCCACATTCTCTTTCAATATTGAAACTGTCAAGCTGCAAGATAAATAACATTTATGAAAGAGTTGTACTTTCTCCAGTCACCATTATTGGAATATTATATTCAATAACTAAATCTTTAAAAGTCTTGACAAAATTATAGCCTCTGTTGAGATCGGATAATATGAGAATCCCCTTTATTCCCATCCAAACTGGGTAAAATACAAACTTGTTGGATTTTAACCGAGCTTTCTTATTCCAAGGTCACCTTGAAGATGGAAGTCAGACCAATTTAAATTATCCTTCATTTTTTTTCTTTGTATAATTTATAACATTTTAATACTCTCAAACAACTGACAGTTGGATGGAAAGGGTATAGTCCCTATTCAAAGAAAATCAACTTATATTTGTTTTTGTTTGTTTGTTTTTTGCAAGGGAACTTTTCAAACTGGTTTTTTTTTTGTGTTCTGAAAGAATTTGCCTCTTTTGGGTGTCCGAATCCGAGGCAATTTATAGGTTTAAAATAATCAGTGCTCCTTTGACGGGATGTGAGAGTGTGGAAGTCAAACACTTTTAAAACATTGGGTATAATAGGGCCAAGTTCTTTTTGATGGCAAATGTCATTCCCAATTTCACTCTACTATGCTTCAAATCTTCGACAAATTGAGCAGACCTGAATTGCTCCTCCTGGGCAACGGGCCAAGTTACAGTTATTATAAATCTATAAAGGCCTAAGCTGTAGTTCTTCCTCAGCTAATTTTACCATTTTTCTGCACTCAGGAGGCCTTTACGGTCTGACCGTATTCAGGTAGCTGCTGCTGCCCTCTATCAATTTCGTCGCACCTGTCGATCGCCGCGGTCGATTCGCCGTGTGTACGATTTCGATTTCGCTTCCGCATCCATTCACTGCACAGTGTAACGCCCATGCACAGTACAGTCAAACGTGTACAAACAACTTGGAATATGAGCATCTTTAACTAAATTGGAATCATTTTACACCAGATCTAAATGAAATAGTTGTGGATGTGGTAAGACCAGTGTAGAGATCCAACCCATCTTCCCAACATCAGGTATGTGAGTTGAGAGAAATTTGATTAGGTAACCACTAACTATGCTAACCGTTACTGCAGTTTGTACATGTGTACATAACATAGGCATGCATTGGATTTGTGTGACTCATGATTATACATGGGTTCAATGAGGCAGTGAGGAATAATATGGTTGCTGTCAGTGTGATGTTGAGATGATATTCATCATCTAGTAGTTGCTAGGACAGGAGATGAAAACAATTATGAAGATTGCAGTCACCAATGAATGTAATAATTGTTATTGTTGTGACAGGTGGCCATGGGGTGGGGTGTACTGTATAACAGGTCTACTAGTGTATTGGCATGATTGGAGGGAAGGCAGGGTGGAGGATAAACAGTATTGGTTGCATATAAAGATACAACATTGATCAAATAGGTGAATTAATATTAACATCAATTTCAGATTCTAAAATCAAGTGGAAAATGTGTTCTGTGGTGCCCTTTTGGGTTGGGGTGGGGGAGGGGGGTACTTGGATTATTTTTCGACAGGGATGTGCGGCATGAGCTTCCAAACCCATACCCATTTCTAAGAGTAATGTTACTGAAAATAGGGACCCATATCTAAGGATTTTCAGGAAATAAGGACCCATATCTATAAGGATTTGAGCTTGAAAATATAGTAAAAGCAACATGTTTTCCCGAATGTTTTTCACACATAGCACGGAAAATCTAAAAGGGAGACCCATGCCTATTAAGTATTTTTCTTCAAAACATAGACCCATGTCCAAGGATTTTTTGTGGAAAACCTACCCATTTGGGTGGCACATCCCCATATAGCGCTATACCCCCCCCCGGCCCCCCCCCAGTTCTATATCCATGTTATTATTTGTGACATGATCAAGGGAATGAGTCGCATGTCGACCCTGGTCGAAAATGAGTTTTACATATTTTTTCTATAGAGGACATTTAGAGCTTTCAGAAACTGAAAACCCTATTTTGATACGACTTTTCTTTACGAAGTTATGTCAATTTATCAACCATTGAAAACAATATTAAAACAAAAGAATTTTAAAGCTTTTTTTGCCAATATCTCAAAATAAATATTAGCGACTCATTTCCCTTGATCATGTCACATTTAAAAACCTTGGTAAAACAAATATTCAATGCTTGAGCGTGCAATTTTAATATCGCAATCCAGGATCACCATAAAATATTTTAGATTTTTCCTCGCCAAGTGAAATGTGTATTGCACAAACATAATATTTGTTTTTAATAATACAGAACAAATTGTTTTCCCAGTACGGTACAAACTTTTTCAACAGCTCAAATCAATGCAATTGTCATATAGGATATTTTCATAAGCAACACAATTTAAATGCATTCTTGAACCATTTTTTGCTTTTGCCCTTTCACAAAAAAATGACTTCGGCAATTATCGTAGCAGGGTGACAATATACACTGTACATACTTAGTACATCTCAATCAATTTGATTTAGAAATAACTTTGATCGGTATTTCTCCTCTGGCATAACTATAAGAATGTGGACATTTATGTTATAATGTACTTGCGGGCCTCCCTGGAAATCAGTGCTTTGTCATTGAAGGGGCTACCCTGCATAAAGAAAGTTTAAATAAATAAATATAAATAAGTATTGCAAAAATTGTTATAGTGACTCAAGCATGAAAATTTTCTGTTTGGGATTGGGCCCCTGCCTCTCCAAGCTGTTTTAGAGCTCTCTGTAACCTTTGCATTTTACTAGGGAAACTTAAAAAGTATATGCTATATATTGTATGAAGTTCTAATAGTTAGCTAATTAGTACAACCTTTTATATTTTTTACTTGTCAGTTTTGAGGACTTGGGCCCCTTATCTCTCAACATGGACTTCTTCCCAGTCCCCTTTCCCTGAAAAACATCCCAGCTGCGCCACTGTATACATCCCTTAATTTCTCTGTGACATGTATACACTTTTGCATGGGCAAAAGATTTTGAAGAGGGGGCTGCTCAAAACATTTTTTGGGGTTCACTTTGCTCACCAAAATTGGTGGAACTGTAATATTTTATAGAAGAAACACAACATTTTTACACATGTAGGTACCATATACCCCCTCATTTCATTTGAATATGCTGTCTCTGTTTTTATTAGGTAGCCCCTCCCTTGTGTATCATTGTATCAACAATTTCAGTTTGGTGTTTGTTAGATTTTTGTGTGTTTATTCTCCTATCTCAGCAATGCTGACTCTCGATCACATTATAGGAAGCACAGACTGGTTCTCTCTGGGATATGTGGTAGGAAGATCTGAACTTTTCCTTTCCTTCCTTCCTTCAAGCAGGCCTGGTTATTTAGCCATATCCATCCAGGGTATGCATGGAAAAACAAATGCATAGCATCACTGTGGGGGGAAAATTGCAAAAATAATATTGAGCCATTTCTTTGCTTATTTTTAAATATGAAGGTTAAGTTGAAACATTAGGCGAACATTCAGGGTCAGCTTCTTGAAACATTGTGTATCATTACCATGGCAACAGGAAGTGAAGGTTTTCCCTGTTGGACTATCAATCATGAATTGAACAGGGCTGACATTCTCATGAGAGCCAAAAGCCCAACGCAGTGTCACAGATAATGGTCACAGCCCCCAGGAGATGAATTATTACCCCCCCTACCATTATTTAATGTTACTTTATTTTGTATTTCATGCAGTTATGGTATGTAGGGGAAGGTGGGGCATAACGGACCCCGGGGCAAAACGGACCTAAGGGAAAAATAGGCCTTGGCAATACTGTCGTCTATGCAAATTATATTGAGGAACACAAGTATAGCCACGAGATTTACAACAAAAATTTGATCTGAAACAATCTACTGACACCCGAGCAAGATCGAGTCAAAAAATTACAACCTGTCTGACGTAAGATATGTAGATTTTTAATGTGCGGAAATTTTACTTCATTAATATCGGATTCCCAAATAATTGTGTATATTGTAAACACTATAGGTACTAGCTTTGAGCTGTATGTACTGCATGGTCTATATGCTACAATGTATTATGCATGCAACCTATTCCTAAAAAATCGGGTATGGGGTAAAACGAAACCCCTAGTGTGGGGCATAACGGAACAGGGTTCCGTTTTGCCCCGGGCGTTTTGCCCCACAGATGGGTTCCGTTTTGCCCCAATTGGACATAATACGTCTTCACTCAAGGAAATGTAGGCGTTATCTATGGGCCTACTTGAGCATGGTAAACACTTCGCTGAAACATAGGCATATTAAACTAGGCCTACAGATAGAATTAATGATTAAAAGTTACCTTACTCCACAGAGATGGGTAGGCCTACTTAATATTTCTTTCTAATCAAATATTGGTCATACATATTATAGGCCTACTAGGTCTATAAGACGTTAACCACTCACTCCACAGAGATGGTAGGCCCACTTTATTGTAACTGAATATAGGCCTACATATAACTAGGCCTAGGGCCTACCGATGGAACTGCTGATATAAGTTTACACCCAGGGTGCCGCTTTTTGCCCCATAGGGGTTCCGTTTTGCCCGATAGTGGGGCAAAACGGTTTTATTTTTTTGAAAATATTTCTTCATTTTTATAAAAAATTGTAAGATTCAAGTTATATTGGTTAATGGTATATTAAAGCTTAATACAATCTTCAACTGAACATATAATTTTTACAGTCATATTACTTATGGTGACGTCACAGAGCATCCTCGAAGTTAAGTGTTCCGTTATGCCCCACCTTCCCCTATGTATATATATTATGATTTATGGGAAGAGTACTTCATATCGTATGGGGAGAGGAATGGAAATCCAAATTGGGATTTATGAATAAAGAAGAATTCTCCGACCTGCTCGGACGGATATGACCAGCAAACTTAGAGTGACATACATAACATTGTAATACAGTACCGTACCTCATATTATATGTTCATGAGGAAATCATGCCACTTTATTGGTCAAAATTGATCGCAAATGACGTGCAGGTCTTATTATTTTTACCTTGGTATTCCAATTCCGAACCCGAGGGGTGATAGGCCCGTAGCCAGTACTTTGGGAAATATAGTTTGCCCTCTTTCCCTCAAACCATAATAGTAAATTATATTACAAATGTATTATAGGCCTATAACCTATTAATGTAAAACCCCATGATTTTTTAATTCAAAGCTGCCTTTCCCCCTTACTAGAAATTAACATAATGCCAACAACACTCATTTGTAGATATTGAAGGCCATATCCACTCCAGACCCCTTCCTCATTTGGGGTGGGGGTTTACATGTATGCATGCATGCAGTTTGTAATCAATGATAATGAATTGTTTTAAAAACACTGTCAACCTGTTGAATGTCACATATCATTCATTTATATACATTTGTAATAATTGTATACATTTGTATACATGTGTGTGTGATTTTTTATTTTTTTTTATAAAATCTTGTTTTGATATTAAAACTTCCGGTTTCATTTTCCAATAAATACATGTCATTTGGTACAGAGCCAATACCCCTGGCAACCAAATATAACTTGGCTTTATCATCCATAAAAATGTACTATCATGTGATTGTTAGTTGGCATAAAATTTAAATAAATGAAAACAACAGTTTTCACATCTTTCCAGGAAGTGGTATATTATCTTTGTTCTTGTTCCAAAAAAATGGTGACATTCTGTGTTTATGTTGTATCAAGATTTGAGATGTTGAATTTTTTGTTGTGAGCCATTTTCAAATCTACCAACAGTCTGATTTTAGATATAATGGATAAATTGTGTGGCATGCAAGGGGGTCACTGGTCATTGACCCAGGGGGTGTCCGGGGGTGGGGTGTATCATTGATTGTGTCACCAAAGATTCCCTTAACAAGAATCTGTTTTGAGTTGTCGATCAGACACTGTACTTGGGTATTGTGAATAGGGTTAGCTTTAAGCCACAGCTATATGAGTGTTAGGATGTACTAAGGTGGGCATAATAAGGTTTTTCTACCTTCCCAAGAGCCCGACAAGACAGGTGAATACAGGTGAATACAGGTGAATATATAGCATTCCCAGTGGGCACACCTGACGTTGAAATCACGTTGAAATCACGTTGAAATTTCGACGTCGAAATCAATTTCGACGTCGAAATCAGGTTGAAATCACGTTGTATTTGCAAATGGACTTCAACCTGATGGAGTTCAACCTAATTTCAACCGATTTCAACCTAGAGGTTAGTTGAAATCAGGTTAGGTTGAAACTTCGACGTTGTATCAACGTTGATTCAACGTCGAAATCCTAACCTGTGCCCACTGGGTATGTACCTTCCACAAGCCAACTACTTTGGCACAAGCTCCTCAATGACGGTACTTACACCCCTCTTATCTTGTATTGGCACTACATGCCTCTGCTCACCCTAACATGCTTGCAGTTTGGACATAGCGGTCCGAAGGAACTGATCGAATTCCAGAATAGTGTATCAAAAACACAGAAATATGAGAAAAAGGTTATCTGTTACAGTTTTACACCAAACATGCACATTTAGTTTTCTGGCTGAAAGTTGTGTCAGTACATTTTTATTGACATTGTATACAAAATGAATGGCACAGAAATCAAAGTGAAATGTGACCACTGTTTCTTTGACTGATTTACTTGCTAAAATGCCAGTTTGTGTAGAGTAGAGTACTAGTATTTGTTTAGGGGTGCATGTTCAATCCTCACAAATACTTGTCTAAGGTGCCATTTTAGACTGAATAGTCATTAGTCACATATGATATACCCCTTGTCAATGATGCGACCACTCCAGGCTCAAATGAGGCAACAGAACAGAACAGGGTGGGGGTGTGTGTGTGTGGGGGGGGGGCAGTGTCAGAGGGGTGACACCTGTATGAATTGCCAGCAGCTGATTGGATATGTAACCTTAATACTAGCCTATATCCAGGGGCGTAGCCAGCTTTCTTAGTCTGAAAATTGAGTTGTAAACTGTAATTATATATACATTATACATGCAATAGGCTATCATTTATTGAAAACACCAAAGGTCTAGCATACTTGGTTCTAAAGTTATGAAGTTTTTTGGTGTCTATTTTCTTATGTATTTTATTGTTTTTTACTCCATATTTTTACCTAATATCTCAGTTTCAAATTTGCCGCCTTTGGCCCCCATGGACCAGATCGTGTCACATTTTATGTCTTTAATTATTCATACTTTGAGCAAACTTTGAACCAGTGAACTTTATTTTTGATTGCAGATGAGATTAACATCTACTCAGGTATTTCATACAACAATTAGATAATAAATATAGTCTGCTTAGCTTCCTAAATACAAATCTTGGCTGGCAATGTTGCCATACACCACCATAATTGGACAATTTGGGCTATTTTCAGGGCTCAAAATAGGCAGGAGCCAGGGCCAATGTCCTTTCCATACTTTTGAAAGTAATGCTTGTCAGTTCTTGGCATGTGATCTTATTTGCCTCTGCCCTGGTTAGCTGTTCAATTAATTTAATTTAATAGCCATTGTCTTGCATTTACTCAAGATTTGTCCATTATACTTTGTGCTCGTCCAACCGTTATTATTTTCTTGTAATATAAAAACTAAAAGGGAGGAAGGGTAGTTGCATCCCACTCTGTATTTTCACTGTGAAATGTTAGATGTGTAGATTTTGGTTCCAATGAATAATGGATCTATTTCCATAATGGGAAAGACTAGGGTAAATGATTTCACCTATAGGCAAAATATTAAGGATAAGCATAGGTGAACGTCACTTCCTGGCTACTCACGCTTTGCATATTGGGCTGGCCACTTCTCTCGCTTTGTGCTCATTATTTGACGCTGATGTGATCAGAGGAACTGAGTCCAATTCTGGACTTATCAAGAGTATTGGGTGCTATATTGAAGGCTATTTGCCTCTACCTTGGTTTGGTGCTGCTGCACCAATGGACTTAGCAACTATGCTAATACGAAAGCATTCTTTGCTAGTTTAACCCCGGGGGGCACTCAACTTAAATTTTGGTAGGGGTGTGCGGCGCGGAGCGCCGAATTTTGGGAACTAAGAACTGATTTTCGGGCAAAATAGGGGCTTGAAGAACTGAAATTAGGGCCAAATTATAGGCTGTTGAGCTAAAATTTCTCAATTTTTTTTCCAAATTTGAGCTTAAAGAGCTCCAATTGTCAGACTTTGAGGCTCAAAGAACTGGAGCAGATCCAAATGTGGGGCTTAAGGAACTGCCGGAGAGCCTGAAAAAGGGACCCTTGACCGCCGCACATACCCGTACCACCTTAACATGTGAGTGCCCCCCCGGGAGTTTAACACAGTGAACCAACATCTTCTATCTTGCCTTGAGTATAGAGATAGAGTCCTTAGCAACAATAAAGAGGTTTAGAAGTCTAGCACTGGTATCCAAATTTTATACTTTGCAAAAGGTGAAGTCAAGAAGGACTTCAGTTAAAGGCATGTTTACAGTCACCATATCCACATAGACTGTGTAGTGCCCCTTTAGTGCCCCTGTGGATTGTACAATAAAAAAATTCCTTTAAAAAGGAATAGGAGAAGCAACTCAGAATTGTCAAGAGAAATATTAGCTACTTGCGGTTCGCCATTATGCACTATAATGGGGAGAGCCTCGAACTGGCAGCATACATGAATGGGAATTGAACTAGTCATAACGTTCTGTGTAAGGTTACATAATTCTTCCTTTCATGTATGCTGCCAGTTCGAGGCTCTCCCCACATAGTGCATAATTGAACCATGCAAGTAGCTTAATAGCCCCTCCTTCTTTAGTTTTTTTTTTTTTTTTTTTTTTGAGATTGTATTTTAAAGATGAATCATGTGGCCCAATCAATCTGAAAATTGCCGAAAAATGGTGTGTTCCCCCAATCATGGTGGTGCCCCCTCCCCATATGATGACCCACACTATGCCACTGTCCCCTACTACATGTAAAACTTAGTAAAAATAGTAACAAACCATGGAAATGACAAATATATGCATTGCCTTCTTTTTAGCTCTGCCAAACATTACTTGGGCAAAATATATTTTGGATGCCAGGCAGTACAGGACAAGGACTTCATCACAACCAGTTTTGTTCAGAGTTTTTAAAATGCATTGTTGATCATAGAAATACCGTAATTAATAAAATGCAATAAAATAAAACGAGTAAAAAGCCTTTATCTCATTGTTTGAACCAAATAGAGTTAGGGCCAGAAAGCCATAACTCAGAGCTGAGGCTTTCTGGTTAACTGCAATTTGCTATATGTGGCTAAGTAGAATTGTGCTACTTCTGCAATATGAAGAGCTATGAAGTTTGATTGGGTTAAGGGGGTACTACACCCCTGGCCAATTTTGTGCCTATTTTGGCATTTTTCTCAAAAATTATAGCGCATTGGTGACGGGTAAGATATGTATATTATAGGGGCAAAGACTACAACTACTGCACTGAAAATTCAGCAACTCAAGGCAAGTAGTTATTGATTTATTGATCAATTTTGGTTTTCCCTCATTTTTGACTGTAACTCCACAACTGTTGTCTGTGCTGAAATAAAATTTCCAGTGCAGTAGTTGTAGTCCTTGCCCCTATAATATACATATCTTACTTGTCACCAATGCGCTATAATTTTTGAGAAAAATGCAAAAAATAGGCACAAAATTGGGCAGGGGTGTAGTAATTCTTAAAGCTTTAATGGTTTTAAGGATCTGTTGTGAGAATGGATCACAAATGTGTTTTATCTTATAATTATGCCAGCTGTACGTGTTTGTCATTTATCAGTGTTTTATCCATCTCAGCTATCTGTTGTATCATGAGTTAAATAATAGTTAGTAAGACCAAAGTCCAACAAGCAAGCTAGGAATTATTGCATGAGGAAGGATTGGTGATATCAAGAACACAATCCATCAACATAGTGAAATTACAGCGGACACTGACACTGTATGCTCATCTGTCAGGACACAGTTCATTCACCCTAATATCCCTGTACACTCCTACAGTGACCTTTGTATGAGGGTACAAAAATTGTTCTTCATAACCAGAGGTCAATTTTTGACCTCTGGATTGTTTTATGGAGATGATTGAACTATGCCATCGGAAATGAGACATTTGTATCCAATTTCTGGACTCAAAGGCTGAGAGCAAAATTCACACTGATTTGTTGGGAGTGGCATTTCCTTTCCTTGCTCTTTGAACTTTGAGTTTCATGCATATTGTTAAAATTTGATAAATTTGACAGTCGCTCAATTATTCTGTTATTTGATTCCTTTTATCAAGAACAGGTAAAAGATTATGTATTCATTTATGTAATTTAATTATCTGATAATATAGTATTTCATCTTGATCAGGTAAATTGATAATTTAAACAAAATGAACTATTTTTCAGAATATTTATTTTCATAATCGATAAGATTCAACAAGATAGCTATAAAGAAAAACATTTGGTAATTAATGATCTGCGGTGTTTTAACAGTCATGAAATCAAAACATTGAAACTAATAAAACTGACATTAAATTAGTATTGGTTTAATCAAAAATTTGATTTCGCTATTATTTTTAAGAAACTGTATCCAGTTCAAGCTGTTTCACACATTGATTTTCTGGGCAGTTAGTAGCTAAATCAAGCAAGTAATATTATTATCCCTCGCAGATGTAATGATCTAGTTCATCAGCTAGGTGAGCTGCACTATTTTATTTATTTTATGATGAAAAATCAATGAATGTCTAGCTCATGGCCGATTTTTACCATCATCACAAATGCTGTACAACTGCATCATGTATGCTTTAGGGTTAGTCTGGTCACAGATGGAAACCCAGCATTTGGTGAATCATATGGCAGCATCAATTGTTATTTTTTGTAGAAAGCGAGAGGTGTATCACATTGATCATTGTATTTGTGCATAAATAATGATAATGAATTTCATTAGTACATAGTTCATTGGGTGCTATGTACACATGGATACCCGGTATTTCATTACCAAATACCAGTAATCATGTAATGATCGTCATATTTACAGAAAGAAAAAAACAACGTTGTACAACATTTGTGCTCTCCAGTGGATGCAGTATTAATCCCGGGGTATTAATTCTCTACAGGGTTGTGATTAAATTGTATGCATCAAAGAACTGGGTGTGTTTACTGACACAAAAAAAGGTCTTTTTGTGCAAAAAAGTGGCATTTTGGTGAGGATTTTGTCTTTGAGCTTTGAGAGGCAGTAATAGGGAAAAAATATGGGTCTTGGGTGAGGGGATGGATGCATCTTTGCTACCAGTAATAAGCTTTATAGTTTTGTATGTGGAATTGCACCATTTTGGGACAGGGCTCAATTGCTTTTTTTTTTAAATTCTGAGGGCTATTTTGAAAAGATTCTGTAAAAAGTAGCCCTTGCTTAAGTATTCATATATGCATTTTGAACCCTGCATTCTTAGTAAATTAGGTCCAACAAGTGAGACTATTAAATCTTAATGCTCTGCATGCTAGCCAATATCCATGTTCCAACATAAAAAGTTCCAAGTTTTGAGATATTTTCTCAGAATATTTAGAGTTATCTCAAGAACCATTGATCCAATACAGTACTAGGCTTGTTTGTACTCATTTAAGTGCATTTTTCATGTTGATTCCACATATAAATGGTCATGAAAATGTACAATTCTAAATTTTTTCAATTTTAAAGAAAATTTGAAAGTTGTCGTCTGCAGTCGACACCAGTGTACAGAGGATTAAATGTCATAGGCATGAGAGCCTTGAGAGGATGTATCAGTTGACATTTGAAAGCCTCGCTACTGTTGCCAATAAGTCTTTACAAATCCTTAGTTATTCTATTAAATCACAATGGATTTCCTATGTGATTTCAAGATTCTCAGCATTGCGCTTCACACAATGTTATTTCTCAAGCACCATATTACTGTAGATGTAGGATTTTTTTTGGGGGGTGCTGATTTTGAAAAAGTGGACTTTTTTCCAAAGGGGTGGGGCGATTTTGTGCAAAGTGGACTTTTTCCCAAAAATTTGGACCTTTTTTGACCAAAAAAACGTAAAAACTTGCACCCCCCCTGCGTACGGGCCTGATTGCCTGTAGGCTGCAGGAGAAATAGATTTTCTTAGAAGTTGGAAACTACAAGTCTTGTAGGAAATAGAGGAAGTTGGTACAGAACATTTTATGTAATTTGACATTAACAGTTGAGCTTATTCAGTCAGTGCAGGAATTAATAATTGTTAATCAATTATTAACTTAATGTTTTTAAAACTTGATTTTAAAATGACTTATTTTTGATCCACAAGTTGAGTACCTTTTAATACAGAGACAATTTGTTTTCAATTGTCATGCTATAATTTTCCAATTGACACATTTTCCAATACCATTGATTGCTGTTACTGTACGAGACCCACCAGCAGTGGTGCTGCACTGGTACTACTAAAGGTGCGACCGTACGGATATTTTGCTATTAACGTGTAACCGGATTACAATCCAGTCAGTTAACCATGCAAAAAGTAAAAGAAAAAAGATTTTTTAGCTCATTTTTGAAATTCATATTTCAAAGTCAATTCATCTCACAATGATTACGAGTTAAAAACAAGAACCGCCCGTCCGCTCCCATCCAAAAACGGCGATGTCCAAGATAATTTCTCTGGTCACTGGGATATGTTGTATTTTATGGAGGTGCATAGCTGGGGTGAAAACAGTCTTATTCATTAGCAATTTAGCATGCATTTGTCAGTCTACGCAGAGGAGCATCATCGGTTGAGAGGCATCATCTTTTGTGGCTAAACCAATATGAGACTGACAGATTCTGCTGGCATGTGAAGACTGATGCTACATTGTAGAATTATGCACAAATGAATCCCCTCATCCTTGGGTTCTTCATCCATGCAGATGGGCATTGGTGTTCCTTGCTGGGTCATGTTACTCATACCAGGCTTCGGAGGATCCAGCAAATTGGAAATGGTGAAATATGAGCTTTAAATGTCTGGTCTTGTCTCCTGGTTCTGCAAATAATTGTCTTTTCACATCAGTTCTGCTCTAGTTTAGTACAATAACTCTTTTGTGACCTTTGGCAGATCCAGACATGTTCCGTATTATAGTAAATATTATATGTAATGCCAAACTTACCTCAGGAACAATGAAAATATGCTTGATTGACTTGATGGTATGCTGAATGTATAATGCATACCCGGCATTTTGTTCAGGATTGGGTACGTGGAAGCCTGGTTACAGCAGCTAAAGGGTATTGTATTGAAATAGTTGCTATGGTGATAATCCCCATGGTAACAAACATGATATTGATGTGTCTAGATTTTTATTGTAAAAGTTTATTTATTTATTTATTTATTTATTTATTTATTTATTTATTTATTTATTTATTTATTTATTTATTTATTTATTTATTTATTTATTTATTTATTTATTTATTTAATTTTATTATTAATTTATTCATTAATCCATCCTAACTTTCAAGGTTTGCTACGTTTCAAAAGAACAAAATGACTGAATTTTAATATTACAGTTAAAAAAGTTAAAGAAATTGTGTTTTTTTTTCTTAGTGGCCTCTCCGAGTCAAACTAGAATTATAGTTCTGCGAAATATAATAATGATCTAAAACGCTAAATAATAAAAAAAAATGTATTTGTAAAATCACTCACTTTTTAGCATTCTAATGTACCTGCTGGTTTGAGTAAATTCCATTTTTGTCTACTGTTTTTTTTTTAAATCCAAAATCCACCACACAAAAATCTCATGTCTGACATCGTAAGACATAAATTAGCCCAAGTTGTAGATCTCATTAAAATTCTTCATCTTGAACACAGTGAAACTATGTGTGCATTTTCCCTTGGCATATTCTTGTCAAAAAGCTTGTCCCACAGTTTGATAAAAATTAAAAGTAAAAAGTAACAAAACCCCACATTCCGCATTAGGTATTAAACTTCAGAAAGGCGGTGAGACAAACTATTAAATTAAGATGGCTGGCCTTTAGTATCATCAAGCTGTTCATCTGATATATCAATTTTGTCCCCAATCCAGCTGTAAATGTAAATAAATGTATCCTGAATAAACATTTCATTCTAGTGATAAGGTCACTGACAGTGTACAAATATTCTATTTTTAATTACAATACAACAAATTCATAATCATATTTTTTTATGTCTGCAGGTGTGTTATGAGACAGTACATCAGTAGCTTATTTCTTAGTAAACAGTATGTGCAATTGAGATATCTGTTATTATGGTAAAGCATGGTAGGCCAGAGTGACTCATTGTGGTTTGGATGTGGCTTTACCAAGGGAAAGCCCTTGCGGGAATAAGTCTGTCTTCAGGTAATTCAAAGGGTAGTATTCTGATTTTACTGACATTTTAGCAAGTTGTTGTTGGCAGTAATTGTCTACCTAACAACATGCTGAATGTTCCATTCTATGGATGAGCTTCAATTGATGTTATGAATGAGTTCATGATACCTGTGATTCTGTCTCTGCATGGTAACCATGGTAACTTCCTCTCACAGCCTTACAAGTCATGATGATGTTGCTGAATTACCAAATTTAATGTAGGATTAACAAGAGTGAAATGAAAATGGTCCATGTGCACATTTTAATTTAAAAAAATTGGAAACAAGACCAGAACATGAGAGAGTATTAAACATACACTTTTGTAAATGGACTTCTAAGTCCAGCAAAAAGAGAAAAGAAACAAAGGTTTATCATAGATGTGTTAATAAAAGTTACCATATAGTCTTAATTTTCTTTGAATCTGCCATGCCATTTGACTGGAAGCATCTGGTGAAAATGCTTGTCAAAACCATAATACAATGTATGTGAAAACCAAGAACACATGAGGAATCTTTAAGAGCTGAAACTAAAATGCTGTGATAAAGCCTCATCCGAATGATTCTCCTCAATTTTGGTTATTCATTGAATATAATATTTCAGCGGTTTGGTTTTCTTTCAAGGGGTTTGTGGGTAAAAAAGCCTGTGGGGTGGAATATTTTAATCAAAATGATTGAAATAATAACAGCCACTTGGCACAGCTCATCAAGCATGAGTGTATCGGCCACAAGCTGTAGGCGCCAACTATTATTGTGAGGTCATAGTGGTAATAAGTGATGTCATATTATTGGTTTCACTAAGATAGATTAGTATAACTAATTAATTGAATTAATTATTTACATTTAGGCGTTACATTAATTATAATAGTTCACTTGGCAGATTCATTTCACTCTCGATAGTGAGTAAGCTTACCTACAAGGAATTGTGGGCTTATTGCTGTTAATGTTAAGTGATGTCATCTTCAATTCCCGGCTTCAATTATGTGATGTCATTGGAGCCCCCATTATTAATTGAATATTGTATTGTGAAATAGCTATACACCGATGTGCCACTGAAATGGTTCTCATTTTCGGCCTTCCAGTATTATAGGACGGTCAGTAGTGACCAGCCTAGCTGCATGATGTGTAGATTTGGCAGTGATGTACTCAATGCTCGCTCTACGCACACGCTGCACACTCGCGATTTCGACAGCATGATCAGAGTGAACTGGACCAATTCTATGTCACTTAGTGTCAGGTATTCACTTCTGATCTTACTAACCTGCCTACATGTAGGATTTGTATGATTTGAGCGTGCAGTTCTTTAATATTTGTGTTGGATCGCTTAATCCTCCAGTTATTCCCACAAAATGAGAGGAAAGTCGCAAATCTTTATTTGTGAGTTATGGCCAGATTCATAATATGATATAGCTTGCGCCATCACTTGGTGTTCCAAAGTCAATATTTCAAAGAAAATGTTGGGTTTTTTTCTATTTTGATTTTTGACATGTTCAATGAATATGAATATTAATGAGCTTCTTTGCATATTCCATATTATTTGTATTTTCAAACCTTACCTTATTAAACCACAGATACTGGTTCCAATATCTGTGATTAAACCTTGTTATTTACACACCTTAATTACAAACCGCTTTAATAATTCTAGTCTTCTCTGGGGACTTTCTGCTCATTTTGTGAGAACAGTTCTGTAAACTAAAGTAAAATGCCAAATTCCTTATAAGCGCACTCTTCATGTAGTATGTGCACGACGTCAAGTATATACATTCATTCAAATTAATACACATTGGATGGTTATTGGTTAGTAGCCCGGGTTAGTAGGCAATTTTGTAAAAGGATTCAGCTTCGGGTCCCTGACCGTCACTCTTTACAGACATGTATGAAGACAAATATTTGTTTTTGAAGCAAGACACATAGTTCTATGATAATGTCCTGTGGAGTGGTCACAGAAATGCAACCATCCCTATCATTCAACAAGTAATATCTTGTATTGAGTTGTTAGTCTGTGATATGATTGACCAAGCAATGCTACCTTAAGCATAAACCTTATTATCCACGTGCACTGACCTGCTACGGTAAATCAAAGTTCAAAGTTAAATGACTGAATTTCAAACATTTAAAATATTTATTAACTCAATCTAATTATAACAATGTTTACTTATTGCTATTGGATCAGAATAAAATTAAATCATATCAAGTATACAAACAAATTGTATAATAAAACCAATTACAATGAAAGAAGCAAATAACAGTAAATGGAACTTGCTTTGAACCATGTGGTTCATTGCAGCAATGCAAAGCGTGCAAAAATGTGCAATAGTAATGCTAAAATGGGTCAAATCTAAGACAATTGTGGCCTAAAATCAGGCAAAAGGAAAATGCACATTACAACTTCTGATCAGTTTTTTTCCGGTGTTTCAAGCCTGGGGTAACTTTCCCCCTCTCTTCCCCCGGTCGGTTACCTCTGTATTTCAAGCCCAGGGTAACTTTGCCTCTGTGTCCGGCCTCTGTATAGTAGGTTACTATTACTCATAATATATGGTTGATGACCATGCCTGGAAAAAAAATCCTTCTCGGGAAATGTTGGCATTTAAACTTGAAGGGAAATATTAGAAATACACATACTTATTAGAAATATTGCTCATTGTGGGAAATTTGTCTTATTTTCTTGGGAATTACACATTTTTCTTGGCCTGTTAATGACATATGCTGCAACCATGCAAGTATAAGCCCAAGTCTGGATGTAAGCCCACCCTTAATTTTCAAAACATTCTGCAAACAAGGATGCACTTA